>NW_027008372.1:22500-77500 GCF_036934945.1 Oncorhynchus masou masou | reverse complement strand
CGCGGCCGGCTGCGGCAGAGCCTGGACTCGAACCCAGAATCTCTGGTGGCACAGAGATCACTGCCCCACCCGGGAGGGATGTAATTCTATTTCTATGACTACAGCTACAGAGCAGAGATATTTTTAGGGGCAGCTGGGATATCACCCTGATTCATACTGCTACACCCAGGGGGTTGTGAAACTCGGATGCTGCCTTCGTTGTTGGTCCTGTCACGGGAGATCGGTATTTGACTCTTAGTTCGAGGTATTTCCATTTATAAAGTCATTCACAAGTTTCAGAAGTTGGAAGACACCCAGGTGATAGGTGGCCATGCTGGAGTACTCATACACACATCTACGTGGCGTAGTCGAGTACCTATCCACCCTTGGCTGCTTGACACATAGGCCTCCAGTAAAACAGTTACAGTGGATGTCATTTTTATGTTCTGAATTGCTCAGTGTCTAAGATGAAGTGTAAAGCTAATTTATACCGAAAACCACACCCTAAACTATATGGACAAAACAGACTGCACCCTAAACTATATGGACAAAACAGACTGCACCCTAAACTATATGGACAGAACAAACTGCACTATATGGACAAAACAGACTGCACCCTAAACTATATGGACAAAACAGACTGCACCCTAAACTATATGGACAGAACAAACTGCACCCTAAACTATATGGACAGAACAAACTGCACCCTAAACTATATGGACAGAACAAACTGCACCCTAAACTATATGGACAGAACAAACTGCACCCTAAACTATATAGACAGAACAGACTGCACAATAAACTACATGGACAGAACAAACTGCACCCTAAACTATATGGACAGAACAAACTACACCCTAAACTATATGGACAGAACAAACTGCACCCTAAACTATACGGACAGAACAGACTGCACCCTAGACTATATGGACAGAACAAACTACACCCTAAACTATATGGACAGAACAAACTGCACCCTAAACTATACGGACAGAACAGACTGCACCCTAGACTATATGGACAGAACAAACTGCACCCTAAACCATATGGCTAGAACAGACCACACTCTAAACTATATGGCTAGAACAAACTGCACCCTAATCTATATGGCTGGAACAGACCACACCCTAAACCATATGGACAGAACAAACTAAACCCTAAACGATAGGAACAGAACAATGGATACAAATTCTCTACTGCATTGTTTCTACTTCATAACTGAACATATTGACAAAGGATTTACCTCGACAGAAAACAGAGAAGATATTTATTATGGAATCATATGTTGTTATTTTTAACTGAATCATCTCAATAACACAACGTCATAAATGACATCCTGTCAGCAAGTACGGTTCATTTTCACCTATCAATCAGTCATGGTTACCAAAATTGTACCTCCTAAAAATGTTGTCAGAATGAACGTGAAAAAGCCAGACATCAAGTTCTCTTCCTTTCAAAGATGATCAGACCACATGCATTCCTCTGTACTTCCCCCTCAGTCCAGTCACCACCAAATGTTCGCCCACAAACGTAGAGCAGAAAATGTTCCAAAGCTCTGGCCCTGGGAGGTATAATGTTGGAGATGTCTGTCCAGATCAAGCTGAACAAGGATCAAAAGGAATACAATCTAGTAATATTGCTCTTGGCATGGTTTTGTCATCTGAGCTGGTAACTAAACTACGAGGAGGGGCGTGGGCCTGGAGAATGGAGGTCATGCCAGGTTGTTTGTGTAATTGTCACAAATCACACGGCTGGTGGTGACGGATGTGGGGCAGAGGCTCAGAGAAGACCTCATCAATAACTGGACCACAAAACTGGTCACATAAGTCACACTTGGTCAAAGAGGAGAGACTATTTTTTGTACAGCTGTTGGTCAAATCAAAGTGTATTTGTCACGTGTGCCGAATACAACAGGTTCACCTTACAGTGAAATGTTTACTTACAACCTCTAACCAACAGTGCCATTTCTTAAAAGAGAAGGTATTAGGTGAACAATGGACAAGTAAAAAATAAAAACAGTAAAAAAGACGGAAAAATAACAGTAGAGGCTATATACAGTAGAGAGGCTATATACAGTAGAGAGGCTATATACAGTAGAGAGGTTATATACAGTAGAGAGGCTATATACAGTAGAGAGGCTATATACAGTAGAGAGGCTATATACAGTAGAGAGGCTATATACAGTAGAGAGGCTATAACAGTAGTGAGGCTGTAACAGTAGTGAGGCTATATACAGTAGAGAGGCTATATACAGTAGAGAGGCTATATACAGTAGAGAGGCTATATACAGTAGAGAGGCTATATACAGTAGAGAGGCTATATACAGTAGAGAGGCTATAACAGTAGTGAGGCTGTAACAGTAGTGAGGCTATAACGGTAGTGAGGCTATAACAGTAGAGAGGCTATATACAGTCGTGAGGCTATATACAGTAGTGAGGCTATATACAGTAGTGAGGCTATATACAGTAGTGAGGCTATATACAGTAGAGAGGCTATATACAGTAGAGAGGCTATATACAGTAGTGAGGCTATAACAGTAGTGAGGCTATATACAGTAGAGAGGCTATAACAGTAGTGAGGCTATATACAGTAGAGAGGCTATATACAGTAGAGAGTCTATAACAGTAGTGAGGCTATAACAGTAGTGAGGCTATATACAGTAGAGAGGCTATAACAATAGTTAGGCTATAACAGTAGTGAGGCTATATACAGTAGAGAGGCTATAACAGTAGTTAGGCTATATACAGTAGAGAGGCTATAACAGTAGTGAGGTTATAACAGTAGCGAGGCTACATACAGGCACCGGTTAGTCAGGCTGATTGAGGTAGTTTGTACATGTAGGTATGGTTAAAGTGACTATGCATATATGATAAACAGAGAGTAGCAGTAGCGTAAAAGAGGGGTTGGCAGGTGGTGGGTGGCGGGACACAATGCAGATAGTCCGGGTAGCCAATGTGCGGGAGCAACGGTTGGTCAGGCTAATTGAGGTAGTATGTACATGAATGTATAGTTAAAGTGGCTATGCATATATGATAAACAGAGAGTAGTAGCAGTGTAAAAGAGGGAGCACACAAAGTATCCCTTTTAAAGGATTGTGACATTCTGGGGACACGATCCCATCTAGTACATATTACAGATGGACACAATCTGAAATACATCTATTACAACATATGTAATAGGAGTGTCATTACACAGTATAGAGCTTTATAACCTGCCTTGAGTGTCAAGGCAACACAACTTTACTTCAGCCATAATGACTGCTCCTTGTGCTCATTTAATTGAACAAACACATAAACAACACTATATTTAGTTGTTTTAATTTTCCTTAGTTGGATGTACATTTTATTTGAGACACTGAATTGTTCTCCAATCTACCAGAGTAATGAATCATATGGAAATCAATTAATACCAGAACACATAGTATCACATTTGTGTCTTCATGTCTGTAATTGAAACCATTCAATCACAAATGCGTATTTCTCACATTTAACATCATTCTAACACATATCTTGAATGACAACAGATTTAAGCTATCAAGTGACTTCCACAGTCCAGTGATCTTTAACAGAAATACTTGGAATGAAAGTAGAACATCTAAGCCATGTTGGATCCCCGGGGCAGTCGACCAGCTGGATCTCATGTTTAAAGTTCCAGAAGAAACCAGCCAGGATGAGGATACGTGACCTTCTAAACTCCCCTCTCCACTTAGCTGGGGGGTGGGGGGGGAAATCCGCCTCACCCCTATCATTCAACACCTCACCCCCAACACTGCCCACATGCCCCCAGGCGCTAAAGAGATCCTCTGGCTAACTGGACTGTTCCTTGGCTACACCAGGGTCATGTTCATTCGGGCATGCAGCGTTATCCGTTTCAAAACATTCTGCAATACAAAACGAAAATGAATGTTTCTTATTGGACAAGGAAGTACCTTTTTTTGTCCACTTTCTTCTGTTTGGTGCCTAATGAACACACCCCCGAGTCATGATACCAACCACGGGAGGACTGAGCCTTCCTTGTGGGCGTGGTGTTGAGGCCAAAGGCCTGGACCTCTGACTCTAGTTGCAAGGCTTGGGCTCAATCCACAAGACATATACTACTGCTTTCTTTGGCTTCATTTGTATTGGCCAAGTCTCAAAAGAAAGCTGCATCAAATGACCCAGAACAACGACGTAGTGGCCACTGGGCATCAGAGTTATTTGTTAACGAGCTCCTGCAGTTAACATATTTTATTGGCATTTAGACTGTTGATGATTTTAATTTTCAAATGAACATACTCAACAGCATCAGCTCTGATTGGGAGTCGTAGAGTACATCTGCTGTTAGAAGGTACGGATTGAACTGTGTTTACACTGAGCAGACATTAAAAACGGCAAACATCCGTTAAGAGTGTTTCTTGGCAGTCTTAAACACAACTACAAAACTATCCACCTCACACACATGGCTACGGGCTAAAAATAAAAGCACCTGTACCATGTCAGATACAGAGTTGAAATGTATTACATGTTGAGTTTGCATCCCAATAGTACACTTTATATCTATCACAGTAGACTGAAATATAACAAAACCGTGTGAAATACAAACACCGGATTTTCTAAGTAGAAAAAAAAATATATGTTTATTAATTATGAAATAATGAAAAATATGAATAACATTCCACCCATGAGGCCACTAGGTCATTTGACTTCAGTCCCATGTTAAACATACAAACACACTCCTCCTATAGACACAGGCCTCATGCTGCTTTGACTCCGCCTCCCTACGCTCTCCACCAGTGTCAACTGTTGAATGGTAAAGACAAACACTGTAGCATTGTATCAACGCTAACCAAGGGAAGTGATTACGGGGGGCCTTGAAACTGTCTTGTGCCAGAGTAAGAAGGGAGAGGATAGTGAATGCTACAACACGCCACAGCAAATAATTGTTATGAGCATATTCTAGCGCTTAGACTTAAAATGAATGCTAGACAGATGCTCCTTTCAGCGCCGGTAGGCTGCTGGTGGCAGCGCCATGGTAGTGATGACACATGCTGCATGGTTACGGCTTACTTCTTCACTGCCCATGATAGTGGAGTCAACCTGCTAAAAATAAAGACTGCACAATGTTGCTCTCAGCACGGCCCAAGAACAACCAACAACCAAAGGTTAGCAGGGTGGAAAAAAGGAAGGATAGGACAAAATAGCATGAAGAGTGCCTTTTATAGTCTGATCCCTGGTACCTGGTTAACTCTGGTCTGGTACAGAGGTCTGTTAACGTGGTCTGGTACAGAGGTCTGTTAACGTGGTCTGGTACAGAGGTCTGTTAATGTGGTCTGGTACAGAGGTCTGTTAATGTGGTCTGGTACAGAGGTCTGTTAACGTGGTCTGGTACAGAGGTCTGTTAACGTGGTCTGGTACAGAGGTCTGTTAACGTGGTCTGGTACAGAGGTCTGTTAACGTGGTCTGGTACAGAGGTCTGTTAAAGTGGTCTGGTACAGAGGTCTGTTAACGTGGTCTGGTACAGAGGTCTGTTAACGTGGTCTGGTACAGAGGTCTGTTAACGTGGTCTGGTACAGAGGTCTGTTAACGTGGTCTGGTACAGAGGTCTGTTAACGTGGTCTGGTACAGAGGTCTGTTAACGTGGTCTGGTACAGAGGTCTGTTAACGTGGTCTGGTACAGAGGTCTGTTAACGTGGTCTGGTACAGAGGTCTGTTAAAGTGGTCTGGTACAGAGGTCTGTTAACGTGGTCTGGTACAGAGGACTGTTAAACTGGTCTGGTACAGAGGTCTGTTAACGTGGTCTGGTACAGAGGTCTGTTAACGTGGTCTGGTACAGAGGTCTGTTAACGTGGTCTGGTACAGAGGTCTGTTAACGTGGTCTGGTACAGAGGTCTGTTAACGTGGTCTGGTACAGAGGTCTGTTAACCTCTTACATCTATGGGGGCGCTATTTCATTTTTGGATGAGAAACGTTCCCGTTTTAAACAAGATATTTTGTCACAAAAAGATGCTCGACTATGCATATAATTGATACCATTCGAAAGAAAACACTCTGACGTGTCCAGAAATACCAAGATATTCTCTGTGCGTGCCCTAGAACGTGAGCTTCAGGCAAAACCAAGATGAGATGGCATCCAGGAAATGACAAGGATTTTTGAGGCTCTGTTTTCCATTGTCTCCTTATATGGCTGTGAATGCGAGAGGAATGAGCCTGCCCTTTCTGTCGTTTACCCAAGGTGTCTGCAGCATTGTGACGTATTTGTAGGCAGATCATTGGAAGATTGACCATAAGAGACCACATTTACCAGGTGTCCGCCCAGTGTCCTGCGCCGAAATTGGTGCGCAAAAGTCACCTGCCAGTATTTTTCCATGCGATACAGAGAGGAAAGCAAGCTTCCACGACCTGCATATCAATGAAGAGATATGTGAAAAACACCTTGAGGATTGATTCCAAACAACGTTTGCCATGTTTCGGTCGATATTATGTAGTTAATCCGGAAAAAGTTTTACGTTGTAGGTGACTGAATTTTCGGTTCGTTTCGGTAGCCAGACACAATGTAGAAAACGGAACGATTTCTCCTACACACAGACGCTTTCAGGAAAAACTGCGCATATGGTATGTAACTGAGAGTCTCCTCATTGAAAACATCAGAAGCTCTTCAAAGGTAAATGATTTTATTTATTTGGTTATCTGGTTTTTGTGAAAATGTTGCGTGCTAAATGCTACTCAAAATGCTATGCTAGCTTTGCATACTCTTACACAAATTAGTCAATTTCTATGGTTCAAAAGCATATTTTGAAAATCTGAGATGACAGTGTTGTTAAGAAAAGGCTAAGCTTGAGAGCAGATGCATTATTTTCATTTTATTTGCGATTTTCAGAAATCGTTAATGTTGCGTTATGCTAATGAGCCTGAGGCTTTAGTCACAAACCCGGATCCGGGATGGGGAGTTTCAAGAAGTTAACGTGGTCTGGTACAGAGGTCTGTTAACGTGGTCTGGTACAGAGGTCTGTTAACGTGGTCTGGTACAGAGGTCTGTTAACGTGGTCTGGTACAGAGGTCTGTTAACGTGGTCTGGTACAAGAGGTCTGTTAACGTGGTCTGGTACAGAGGTCTGTTAACGTGGTCTGGTACAGAGGTCTGTTAACGTGGTCTGGTACAGAGGTCTGTTAACGTGGTCTGGTACAGAGGTCTGTTAACGTGGTCTGGTACAGAGGTCTGTTAACGTGGTCTGGTACAGAGGTCTGTTAACGTGATCTGGTACAGAGGTCTGTTAACGTGGTCTGGTACAGAGGTCTGTTAACGTGGTCTGGTACAGAGGTCTGTTAACTTCTTGAAACTCCCCAACCCGGATCCGGGTTTGTGACTAAAGCCTCAGGCTCATTAGCATAACGCAACGTTAACGATTTCTGAAAATCGCAAATAAAATTAAAATAATGCGTTTGCTCTCAAGCTTAGCCTTTTCTTAACAACACTGTCATCTCAGATTTTCAAAATATGCTTTTGAACCATAGAAATTGACTAATTTGTGTAAGAGTATGCAAAGCTAGCATAGCATTTTGTGTAGCATGTAGCACGCAACATTTTCACAAAAACCAGATAACCAAATAAATAAAATCATTTACCTTTGAAGAGCTTCTGATGTTTTCAATGAGGAGAGTCTCAGTCACATACCAAATGCGCAGTGTTTCCTGAAAGCGTCTGTGTGTAGGAGAAATCGTTCCGTTTTCTACATTGCGTCTGGCTACCGAAACGAACCGAAATGCAGTCACCTACAACGTGAAACTTTTTCCGGATTAACTACATAATATCGACCGAAACATGGCAAACGTTGTTTGGAATCAATCCTCAAGGTGTTTTTTCACATATCTCTTCATTGACATGCAGTTCGTGGAAGCTTGCTTTCCTCTCTGTGTCCCATGGAAAAATACTGGCAGGTGACTTTTGCGCACCAATTTCGGCGCAGGACACCGGGCGGACACGTGGTAAATGTGGTCTGTTATGGTCAATCTTCCAATGATCTGCCCACAAATACGTCACAATGCTGCAGACACCTTGGGGAAACGACAGAAAGGGCAGGCTCGTTCCTCTTGCGTTCACAGCCATATAAGGAGATAATGAAAAACAGAGCCTCAAAAATCCTTGTCATTTCCTGGATGCCATCTCATCTTGGTTTTGCCTGAAGCTCACGTTTTAGGGCACGCACAGAGAAGATCTTTGTATTTCTGGACACGTCAGAGTGTTTTCTTTCGAACGGTAGCAATTATATGCATAGTCGAGCATCTTTTTGTGACAAAATATCTTGTTTAAAACGGGAACGTTTTTCATCCAAAAATGAAATTGCGCCCCCAGAGCATCAACAGGTTAACGTGGTCTGGTACAGAGGTCTGTTAACGTGGTCTGGTACAGAGGTCTGTTAACGTGGTCTGGTACAGAGGTCTGTTAACGTGGTCTGGTACAGAGGCCTGTTAACGTGGTCTGGTACAGAGGTCTGTTAACGTGGTCTGGTACAGAGGTCTGTTAACGTGGTCTGGTACAGAGGTCTGTTAACGTGGTCTGGTACAGAGGTCTGTTAACGTGGTCTGGTACAGAGGTCTGTTAACGTGGTCTGGTACAGAGGTCTGTTAACGTGGTCTGGTACAGAGGTCTGTTAACGTGGTCTGGTACAGAGGTCTGTTAAAGTGGTCTGGTACAGAGGTCTGTTAACGTGGTCTGGTACAGAGGTCTGTTAACGTGGTCTGGTACAGAGGTCTGTTAACGTGGTCTGGTACAGAGGTCTGTTAACGTGGTCTGGTACAGAGGTCTGTTAACGTGGTCTGGTACAGAGGTCTGTTAACGTGGTCTGGTACAGAGGTCTGTTAACGTGGTCTGGTACAGAGGTCTGTTAACGTGGTCTGGTACAGAGGTCTGTTCAAGTGGTCTGGTACAGAGGTCTGTTAAAGTGGTCTGGTACAGAGATCTGTTAACGTGGTCTGGTACAGAGGTCTGTTAACGTGGTCTGGTACAGAGGCCTGTTAAAGTGGTCTGATACAGAGGCAAGTTACAGTGAATGAAGATCGGTGAGGCCTAGGGATGTCTGTGAGTCTCCAGACCGGCTAACACTCTAGGTCTTAAAATAGAGTGGAGAATTCTCTGCACCCCTCCTCCTTCCCATCCCCTGACCCATTGTAGGGCTATTTGTGGCCACAGGGGGTACCAGCTCCAAATGCTTTAGCACCTGTTGCTACCCCCCAGCAACCAACCATGCCCTGCACAAGCCTCTGTGTCCAGCCATGGTCCCCTGACCCCTGACCCTGGGATGTGTTGTTGTCAGCTACATGTCAGCCATTTTTTTACAAGCCACATAAACTCTATGTTCAATAAATGTTCTTATTTTTTTCCTTAACTTTTTTACAGTCTATAATGATCATTCACAGAATGACTTGTCTCTGTTATCGATGACACTAGATCAGTGTCACATGGGTTTGACAGTCATGTGTGGATCAGAGTATTCCATCCATGGAGATGAATAGTGTGGTTAACAATCAGGTGGATCTCTTGGTAATGAGACTGTATTTTAGATAGTGATGCTGCTCCTCTCTGATGGAAATCCCCTGGCCCGGTGTAAAGGTTGCCTGAAACTCCCCGTGGCCCAGAGTAAATCCGCAGGGTTTAAAGACCTAGCGGGCTAATCATGTCAACGCTAATTTAATTTACCTCTGCTCCCTGGTGGTGCAGCAAACACAGCAGAACTTCATCTGGAGGTTTTACACTGATATTAGATGTGTATGAGAGCACACACTCACACACGCACGATATCACACACACACACACACACACACACACACACACACACACACAGACACACACACACACACACACACACACACACACAAGACACTGCAATCGAAGCAGGACGTTTACAGTGCCTTGCAAAAGTATTCACCCCCTTGGCATTTTACCTATTTTATTGTTTTACAACCTGGAATTAAAATAGATTTTGGTGGTTTGTATCATTTGATTTACACAACATGCCTACCACTTTGAAGATGCATAATATTTTTATTGTGAAATAAATAAGAAATGTGACAAATAAACTGAAAACTTGAGCTTGCAAAACGATTCACCCCCCAAAGTCAATACTTTGTAGAGCCACCTTTTGCAGCAATTACAGCTGCAAGTCTCTTGGGGTATGTCTCTGTAAGCTTGGCACATCTAGCCACTGGGATTTTGGCCCATTCTTCAAGGCAAAACTGCTCCAGCTCCTTCAAGTTGGATGGGTTCTGCTGGTGTACAGCAATTTTTAAGTAATTCCACAGATTCTCAATTGGATTGAGGTCTGGGCTTTGACTAGGCCATTCCAAGACATTTAAATGTTTCCCCATAAACCACTTGAGTGTTGCTTTAGCAGTATGCTTAGGGTCATTGACCTGCTGGAAGGTGAACCTCCGTCCCAGTCTCAAATCTCTGAAAGACTGAAACAGGATTCCCTCTATTTAGCTCCATCCATTATTCCTTCAATTCTGACCAATTTCCCAGTCCCTGCCGATGAAAAACATCCAACGCTTGACGCGGCCACCACCATGCTTCACTTTGGGGATGATGTTCTTGGGGTGATGAGAGGTGTTGGGTTTGTGCCAGACATAGCGTTTTCCTTGATAGCAAAAAAAGCTTCATTTTAGTCTCATCTGACCAGAGTACCTTCTTCCATATGTTTGGGGAGTCTCCCACATGCCATTTGTCGAACACCAAACGTGTTTGCTTATTTTCTTCTTTAAGGAATGGCTTTTTTCTGGCCACTCTTCCTTAAAGACCAGCTCTGTGGAGTGTACGGCCTAAAGTGGTCCTATGGACAGATACTCCAATCTCCGCTGTGGAGCTTTGCAGCTTCTTCAGGGTTATCTTTGGGATCTTTGTTGCCTCTCTGATTAATGCCCTCCTTGCCTGGTCCGTGAGTCTCTTGGCAGGTTTGTTGTGGTGCCATATTCTTTCCATTTATTAATAATGGATGTAATGGTGCTCCGTGGGATGTTCAAAGTATCAGATATTTTTTTATAACCCAACTCTGATCTGTACTTTACATTTACATTTACATTTAAGTCATTTAGCAGACGCTCTTATCCAGAGCGACTTACAAATTGGTGAATTCACCTTCTGACATCCAGTGGAACAGCCACTTTACAATAGTGCATCTAAATCATTAAGGGGGAGGGGGGGGTGAGAAGGATTACTTATCCTATCCTAGGTATTCCTTGAAGAGGTGGGGTTTCAGGTGTCTCCGGAAGGTGGTGATTGACTCCGCTGTCCTGGCGTCGTGAGGGAGTTTGTTCCACCATTGGGGGGCCAGAGCAGCGAACAGTTTTGACTGGGCTGAGCGGGAACTGTACTTCCTCAGTGGTAGGGAGGCGAGCAGGCCAGAGGTGGATGAACGCAGTGCCCTTGTTTTGTGTGTAGGGCCTGATCAGAGCCTGGAGGTACTGCGGTGCCGTTCCCCTCACAGCTCCGTAGGCAAGCACCATGGTCTTGTAGCGGATGCGAGCTTCAACTGGAAGCCAGTGGAGAGAGCGGAGGAGCGGGGTGACGTGAGAGAACTTGGGAAGGTTGAACACCAGACGGGCTGAGTTGTAGGGGTTTGATGGCACAGGCAGGCAGCCCAGCCAACAGCGAGTTGCAGTAATCCAGACGGGAGATGACAAGTGCCTGGATTAGGACCTGCGCCGCTTCCTGTGTGAGGCAGGGGCGTACTCTGCGGATGTTGTAGAGCATGAACCTACAGGAACGGGCCACCGCCTTGATGTTAGTTGAGAACGACAGGGTGTTGTCCAGGATCACGCCAAGGTTCTTAGCGCTCTGGGAGGAGGAAACAATGGAGTTGTCAACCGTGATGGCGAGATCATGGAACGGGCAGTCCTTCCCCGGGAGGAAGAGCAGCTCCGTCTTGCCGAGGTTCAGCTTGAGGTGGTGATCCGTCATCCACACTGATATGTCTGCCAGACATGCAGAGATGCGATTCGCCACCTGGTCATCAGAAGGGGGAAAGGAGAAGATTAATTGTGTGTCGTCTGCATAGCAATGATAGGAGAGACCATGTGAGGTTATGACAGAGCCAAGTGACTTGGTGTATAGCGAGAATAGGAGAGGGCCTAGAACAGAGCCCTGGGGGACACCAGTGGTGAGAGCGCGTGGCGAGGAGACAGATTCTCGCCACGCCACCTGGTAGGAGCGACCTGTCAGGTAGGACGCAATCCAAGCGTGGGCCGCGCCGGGAGATGCCCAACTCGGAGAGGGTGGAGAGGAGGATCTGATGGTTCACAGTGTCGAAGGCAGCCGATAGGTCTAGAAGGATGAGAGCAGAGGAGAGAGAGTTAGCTTTAGCAGTGCGGAGCGCCTCCGTGATACAGAGAAGAGCAGTCTCAGTTGAATGACTAGTCTTGAAACCTGACTGATTTGGATCAAGAAGGTCATTCTGAGAGAGATAGCGGGAGAGCTGGCCAAGGACGGCACGTTCAAGAGTTTTGGAGAGAAAAGAAAGAAGGGATACTGGTCTGTAGTTGTTGACATCGGAGGGATCGAGTGTAGGTTTTTTCAGAAGGGGTGCAACTCTCGCTCTCTTGAAGACGGAAGGGACGTAGCCAGCGGTCAGGGATGAGTTGATGAGCGAGGTGAGGTAAGGGAGAAGGTCTCCGGAAATGGTCTGGAGAAGAGAGGAGGGGATAGGGTCAAGCGGGCAGGTTGTTGGGCGGCCGGCCGTCACAAGAAGCGAGATTTCATCTGGAGAGAGAGGGGAGAAAGAGGTCAGAGCACAGGGTAGGGCAGTGTGATCAGAACCAGCGGTGTCGTTTGACTTAGCAAACGAGGATCGGATGTCGTCGACCTTCTTTTCAAAATGGTTGACGAAGTCATCTGCAGAGATGGAGGAGGGGGGGAGGGGGAGGAGGATTCAGGAGGGAGGAGAAGGTGGCAAAGAGCTTCCTAGGGTTAGAGGCAGATGCTTGGAATTTAGAGTGGAAGAAAGTGGCTTTAGCAGCAGAGACAGAGGAGGAAAATGTAGAGAGGAGGGAGTGAAAGGATGCCAGGTCCGCAGGGAGGCGAGTTTTCCTCCATTTCCGCTCGGCTGCCCGGAGCACTGTTCTGTGAGCTCGCAGTGAGTCGTCGAGCCACGGAGCGGGAGGGGAGGACCGAGCCGGCCTGGAGGATAGGGGACATAGAGAGTCAAAGGATGCAGAAAGGGAAGAGAGGAGGGTTGAGGAGGCAGAATCAGGAGATAGGTTGGAGAAGGTATGAGCAGAGGGAAGAGATGATAGGATGGAAGAGGAGAGAGTAGCGGGGGAGAGAGAGCGAAGGTTGGGACGGCGCGATACCATCCGAGTAGGGGCAGTGTGGGAAGTGTTGGATGAGAGCGAGAGGGAAAAGGATACAAGGTAGTGGTCGGAGACTTGGAGGGGAGTTGCAATGAGGTTAGTGGAGGAACAGCATCTAGTAAAGATGAGGTCGAGCGTATTGCCTGCCTTGTGAGTAGGGGGAAGGTGAGAGGGTGAGGTCAAAAGAGGAGAGGAGTGGAAAGAAGGAGGCAGAGAGGAATGAGTCAAAGGTAGACGTGGGGAGGTTAAAGTCGCCCAGGACTGTGAGAGGTGAGCCGTCCTCAGGAAAGGAGCTTATCAAGGCATCAAGCTCATTGATGAACTCTCCGAGGGAACCTGGAGGGCGATAAATGATAAGGATGTTAAGCTTGAAAGGGCTGGTAACTGTGACAGCATGGAATTCAAAGGAGGCGATAGACAGATGGGTAAGGGGAGAAAGAGAGAATGACCACTTGGGAGAGATGAGGATCCCGGTCCTTCTCCACAACATTGTCCTTGACCTGTTTGGAGAGCTCCTTGGTCTTCATGGTGCCGCTTGCTTGGTGGTGCCCCTTGCTTAGTGGTGTTGCAGACTCTTGGGCCTTTCAGAACAGGTGTCTATATACTGAGATCATGTGACGGATCATTTGACACTTAGATTGCACACAGGTGGACTTTATTTAATGAATTATGTGACTTCTGGAGGTAATAGGTTGCACCAGATCTTATTTAGGGGCTTCATAGAAAAGGGGGTGAATATATTGGCATGCACCCCTTTCCGTTTCTTATTTTTTTGAATTTTCTGAAACAAGTTATGTTTTTTCATTTCACTTCACCAATTTGGACTATTTTGTCTATGTCCATTACACGAAATCCAAATAAAAATCTATTTAAATTACAGGTTGTAATGCAACAATAAAGGAAAAACACCAAGGGGTGAATACTTTTGCAAGGCACTGTATGTGCAATCTTTACATACCTGAGAGTACTAGAGAATATACTGTAATGTATTGCATACTTTTGTTACATGATACAAATGTACTGTAATGTATTACATACATACTGTTGGTACACTATACAAATATACTCTATTGTATGCTGCATACACTATTGAAATGACTGCCAGTGCTTTGAAAGTTAGATTCTCTTTATCCTCTGTTATCTGTCCCCCAGTGACCCTTGGACCAACTAAGTTAATGAACTTCATGGACCTCCTCTACAGTACTGGCTATGCCCCCCATAATAACGGAGCATGCAGCCATAGCAGGGAATAACAGGGCTCAGAACTGGTACTTTCACAGTATTGAATGAGAGAGAGATGAATCTGCCACCAGCATCAGGAATATTGTAACATTTCCTTCTGTTGGGGCATCAGTGAGATAATGAAGTGCTAAAGTTGAGGCGTTATACAGAACTTCCCCCAGCCCTGGCCACTAAAGCCTGAAGAACATCAGGGCGTGTCTCACCCGTCCCCAAAAGCCCAGAGCCTACACCATCATCGGCAGCTCTTCCCGCAGCATTCTGACTGGAAGTGCTGCCTGTTGCCTGTCGGAATGTTTCTCCAAACTGAACAACGGTTGCCTGGCAACAGGCTCAACTAGGACAGACACATGGTCCGGGTGACAGACGTCCTGGGGTTCATATCAGAAGGTTCGCCTGGCGCCTTGGGGGGTTAATTTAGAGAGTGCAGAGGTACGGGGGCTGATGCAAACTACAGTAACGACATCCAGAGGCAACAGGCAAGAAGTCCTCTCTGTCTGATCTATATTCTACAGCTCGATGCTGGATGTTGGCTAGGGGGTGTGGATGATTAGGCGGGGGGGGGGGGGGGTGTTAAGTCCAGATGTATTTTCTAAAGCTCTATATTCTGGGTAGGGTAGAGGGTTCGATCTATTTTCTACAGCTCTATATTATGCTGGGCTATACACTAAGTGTACAAGACATTAGGAACACCTGCTCTTTCCATGACATAGACTGAAAGCTATGATCCCTTACTGAGGTCACTTGTTAGATCCACATCAATCAAATCAAGTTGTTATTGTCACATGCTTCGTAAACAGCTGGTGTAGACTAACAGTGAAATGCTTCACTGTAAATTTAAGGGGAGGAGATAGGTTAAAGAATAATTTTTAAGCCTGAGACAATTGAGACATGGATTGTGTATGTGTGTCATTCAGAGGGTGAATGGGCAAGACAAAGATGTAATTGTCTTTCACAGGGGTTGGTGGCACCTTAATTGGGGAGGATGGGCTCTTGGTAATGGCTGGAGTGTTTCCATGTGTTTGATGCCATTCCATTTGCCCCGTTCCAGCCATTATCAAGAGCCGTCCTCCCCTCAGCAGCCTCCACTGGTGTCTTTGAATGGGGTATGGTAGTAGGTGCCAGGCGAACCAGTTTGAGTGTGTCAAGAACTACAACGCTGCTGGGTTTTCCACGCTCAACAGTTCCCTGTGTGAGTCCATGCCCAGATGAAATGATGCTGTTATGAGGGCAAAAGGGGGTGCAACTCAATATTAGGAAGGTGCTCCTAAGGTTTCGTACACTCAGCGTATGTAGGCTTGAGGGTGAGGATCTATTTTCTACAGCTCTATATTGTTCTGGGCTATGTGTAGACTTGAGGGCGAGGATCTATTTTCTACAGCTCTATATAATGATGGGCTATATGTAGGCTAGAGGATGAGGATCTATTTTCTACAGCTCTATATAATAGGCTATATGTAGGCTAGAGGGTGAGGATGATTAGGGAGGTGTTAACAAGTCTGAAGCAGCTACTCAAGAGGCCGCTGACAAACCACATGACACTCAATGATGCATTCCAAATAAGGGAAAGGGGTTAACTGGTCAGTTGTAGAACTGAATGCATTGAACCAAAATGTCTTACACATAGGGATGCAACGTTCAGGAGTTCTTGTCAAATAGAAATGTAATACATAGAGTGGGCGCTATCTTCAAGCTGAGAATTAGGCCTGCTCTTTACTTCTTATTTCTATGAGCAACTTTCTGAACATGGAGCGGATTTTCTGACCCTATAACCCCCTTCTAATTATTGCAACAGAATGTAATGGTCCTTGGGGTAAGTAGGTTGTAGTGGTGGTCTGATACTGGTAAAGAAGAAGACAAGGCCTATATCCTATCAGTAGCTGTAAGTGTGGTCGCCAAGCAACAAGCCAGTATCAGGTAAAACTGCCATGTTGGGAACACACTACTACTGGTTGTTTTCACTGTCTGAGGTTTACATTCCTGTTCAGTCTCAGACAGCCCTCCGTGCCGGAGACCAGTTGGCCTACTTCACTAAATGGATGCAGGAGTGATTATGAGAGTGTTTTGGCTGCTCTGAGTACATTCCAAACAGCCCTCTGTCACCCCCCAACATCTTGATTCAGAATAAGGACCCGTCTAGCCTCATGATAGTTGTGATACAGCCATCTTGGAGAACCAGGTAATCTAATCTCAGTGTTCTTCCTGGTCAGGTCACATGATCAGGAAACATTCCTTGGCACAATCAAATCATCACACTCATACTCATGTACATACCTTAAACACATTTAAACTCCAATACACAGGGCACACAAGCTCTCTCCATATGTACAAACCCATACATAGACTCCAGACGAAGGGCAAACCAATTGTCAATTTGTGTCAAAAATGGAGACACAGAGTTCATGCCATTTTACAGCTAAAGAACGTTCGAAGGACTCCTTGACCGGGGCTGTTTTTAGGGATACATCTTCAAAGGATTTCATGGCTTAAGGGCTACGCTGGTCGATGTCACAGGCCACAGTCTTGGTGACGTGGTTCTGGATGCTAGGAGCTGGCCGATGGAGGGCATGTCCGGGTGGTAATTCCACAGAAGGGGGGCGAGGACCATGAGGATCAGTCTGAGGACACAGTGGAGTGACACGGGATGGGTGGGGGGGGGGTGGGGGGGGGTGGGGGGGGGGTTGCGAGGGCACTTTACGCTGGGGTGTTGATCTGACTCTACTCTCCCAGCAGTCCTGTCACTGATCCACAGAGACTCACCAGGTGACCGACCTTGAGGCTGAGGTGACTGAGGGGCCTGTCCAAGAGGGGGAGGAGGGGGTCGGGTGTCCCCACTGCCAGCACTGGAGGGATGCCCCAGGCCCCCGGGCCTACTGCTTGCCATCAATGGGGGACACAGAGGGAAAGATTGCCCGTGTCACCCCATATCTCCTCATACGTCAGGTCGGGCCAAAAGCATTCTGTTTCGTGTTACTTCTCTGATTAGTAGGGAAAGGAAAGGGGGACACCTAGTCAGTTGTACAAATAAATGACTTCAACTGAAATGTTTCTTCAGCATTTAACCCAACCCCTCTGAATCAGAGAGGAGCGAGGGGCTGCCTTAATCGACATCCACGTCACCCACGCCAGGGGAACTTGCTCAGGGACAGAACGACAGATTTTTACCTTGTCAGCTCAGGGATTCGATCCAGCAATTATTATGGCTTCTAGTGTAAACAGTCAGGAACACAGGACAATACAGCAATCAACTGTTAACACTTATCTCCCACTGACTTCAATGCAGAAATCATCCAAAATCAGCATTCTGCTTTAAGTAAGTGAAGTGAAAATGGTCCAGTTAGCACAACAGGAAGACCAACCCTGGTCTGAATTAGCAGAACTCTGATCACCACTCCTGGTTAAACAGGTGGCCTGTAGAAATAGCCATTAACATTGTCAGGATAACAAGTATCCCTTTGTAGCAGTGATGAATCCAATTAAAGGAGCCATGTCATTTATAATCATTGCAGTAATATAATTTGCTGATGACATACAATAGCCTAACTGAACATGACAGTGTGGAATTTCCATCTGGACACTCCAATCTCTTAACCAGTGTATCACTCCAACACTTCCGCTACAGTACAATACTCTTAGTCGTTACCACTACTGTTTCCATGGGCTTTGAAGGACCTCATGCATACCAAGGAAACAACATTTACTGGCAACCATTTAGTTAAATACGGACAACATCCCCACAGTTCAGTTTTACAGTGTAATCTAGGCAATGCTAACATGAGCCTAAAGTAGGCTAATGCTAACCTCGTTAGCCCAGGGGAACTTCCTGTCAGTCCTTCTCCACTCATATGAACAAGCCATCCACAGGAACAACAACATCACCCTACAGTAGCGCTCCATGGAATCAGTGTTACACACTAACAAACCTAGCTATAGGAGAATGGGCTCATTGTAATAGCTGGAATGGGATAAATGGAACGGTATCAAACACAGACATTCCCTTTCCAGCCATTACAATGAACCCCTCCTATAGCTCGACCCACCAGCCTCCTCTGCTAGCATTAGCCACCTTGCTTTGCTATTCAACGCTACATAGCCAGCCACCCACGCTGCTGGACCAGACTAGGCCCAAGCTAAGCTAGCAGGGGTTGTGACTAGAGGGAGTACAGCTACAACTGGAAGTTACTTTCGGTAGCAGGTTAGGAGACCATTTTAACTAACCCTAACCCTTTTTCCTAACCTTAACCTAAGTCTCCTAACCTGCCATGTTAATTCTCCTAACCTGCTGTATAAATTCTCCTAACCTGTTACGAAAAAGTAACTTTCAGCCGTAGCTGTAGTCCCTCTAGTCAGAACCTCTAGCAGGGCCTGTGTGCTCCTGCTCCGGCCTCCTCCGGCCCCGCCTGACTCGATAATGCATGTCCCTATAAGGCCAGCTGCTGGGAATAAATTGTCATTGGGGTGACAGCAGCTGTGAAGGCAATGTGGCTAAAGGGTAGTGCTGGGTCTGGGGAGGGGTGGAAGTGTGCCGGGGGGGGGCCTATAGTGGACGGTGTCCGGTTACGGGACGCCTGCCTTCCAATCCTAGACATCTGACAGCAGGCTGGGATTGGGATAGGAAAGCATGTTGCCCTGGTGCTGAGCGGAGCCCAAGGACGGACAAGGGTAACAGGAAGACACGGTTTCACTTTCCAGAGATCCCTCCACCACATTTCTGGAGAGAGGCTGATCTGGATGTAATCTGGGCATTTCATTTCAACACAAAGGCAGATAAAGACATGTCCCTACGACATCTACTTGTCAGCAGGGACAGAGAGGGGGGGGAGAGACATTCTAAGAAAGGGAGACAAAGTGAGAGAGAGAGAGAAAATCATCAAAGAAAGTGAGAGAGTGATACAGTGAGCTCTTCTCCCTATTACAGTCTGAGACGTTCCATCAGCTGGTGCCATGCTTTAGGACAGCTGACACACCGTCACCACGCCAAAAGCTTCTGGTTTATTAAAGTCACATCGACTGTGTGTGTGTGTGTGTGACCAATAAAGATCTCGATGAGGCTTAATACAGAAATATATGCACACACAGTAAAAATAACGAGAGACGACAAGATGTGCCAAGTTGGCACCATTTTAAAATGTTTTTCTAAAAAGATGAGACCTTAAAATATTCTGTCCTGATTGAACCCAGCATTCTACCACATTTAATTTGAAACCCTTTTAAATAGTGCTGCAGGGTAACAGAGAGAGAGGGACACGGGTGTCTATGCTCATGCCTGCGTCCAGGTGACCGCCACTGTTTGAAGGACCCCTGCACGTCCTGGCTACTACACTAAAAAAATACAAAATCTACATTTCTACAGTACCTTCTCTGTCCCTATAAACCCACACCACTGACTGACAGAACAATCTATCTGTATAGTTGCTAAAAACCCGAAGAGTAAGACAGTTAAGTCCACTGAAAAGAATGTCTGGAAGTATCGGTATAGAGATCTCAGACTTTCCCAGTTTGAATAAAAATAAAGTATGTTGGATCAGTAAAAATGGATCCAGTGTGTGTGTCTACAAGCCAGTAAATTGACTGGACAATGAAAGCATGCAGACAGCCAAGACATCCAACCCAACCATGCCACATCTCATACATTTGATACATGAGCTGTACCCCAGGACATGTACAGTCCAGCACTGTAGTCTTCCAACAACCAAAAGCACTAATAAGCCTATAAACACACACCCATACAACATCTATTTATATCGACATTCACAAAAACATATAAAACAGTAGATGAGGTGTGAGGCCCCTTACCTGCTAAGGCCAGGACAAGCAGGCTGAAGAAGCAGCAGATTGAGACTATACCCTTCATGATGGCTGCCAGGAGAACTCTGATAGCCTCACTGACTATATATACCAAGGTAAGCAAGTCAAAGGCTATGAGGAAGCACAGGGGGCGGGACAGAGCGAGGAAGAGAGAGGGCCGTTGGGTGGAGGGTGTGTGTGTGGCAGGCATCACGGCCGTCAGAGCTGCCACACGGGGCCTTGCGCGTAGCGGCAGCTGACTGTCTCTCGTTTAGATAGACAGGCAGTTTGGGCACTGAGGTCAACACATAGGGACAGAGGTTTAGCATTTCCTTGTCAAATCATTCCTCAATTATATTATACAATGGTATATGGATTAAAATAGCATGTGATATTAGATGCTGTACAAACTGGGACTGCTGGTACATTCATATGGTTGAATGAGTGGGAAAATCAACTCATTTACATTCTACACCCACTGAGCAAATTATGATCTTTTAGGATTTAGGGATAATTAAAATAATAATTACGATAAACCATATTCAAATTACACCCATTATCTGATCAACATGAAAACAGAACGAGAAACAACGCCTTGTCAACAACAGAATGCAATTAGCAAGTGCTGTAGCTGTGACAGTTGTATCACTTTTACTACACAAACTATTCACAATAAATAATTTTCATTTAACGAGGTTGATTCTGGCGTTGAAATGAGCTGTCCAACTCACTCTAGGTCTGTTAAAAATAAAGAATTATGTCATAAATGTGACAGAGCTTGACTGTGTATGTGTGTGTGTATGGGTCTTTGCTGTGTGTGTGTGTGTTGGCTGGCACAGCAAGACCACAGTCACCCTGGCTCTCCAAAACAGCGTGATGGGGGCATAGTATTTTATCACAGTGAACCAGACACTGTGGTGAAAATAATCTCACAACAACTCAGTCGGAATTAATGTCTAACTGCAAATTAATCCTCAAATATGAAGGGTTAAAAATGGTACTTAAAAATTGATTAAAGCCCAAAAATGAATTTCCTTTTTACTCTGTACTGTACAGTACAATGCCTTCTGAAACTGGAGAAGATGGTGAGCTTTAGTTTGACCATGGCAGTTTGGTGCTGGTTCGATGGACTTGTTGTATCACAGGAGGAAATGCATGAACGTGTCTTACACAGGGACATCTCTTTCCTGAGGACTGAGGGTACACATTCACCCTCCCTGTTGAATAGAGTGGAGACTCAGAGTGTGAGTGCTCTACTCTGAACACCACCAGGCATTGGGCAGAGGTAGTAGACAACTAACATATCAAATCAAATGTTATTTGTCACGTGCCAAATACGACACCTTACAGTGAAATGATAACTTGCAAGCCACTAACCAACAATGAGGTTAAAAAAACACAGATAAGAAAGAAATGTAACAAGTAATTAAAGAGCAGCAGTAAAATAACAATAGCGAGATTATATACAGGGGGGTACCGGAACAGAGTCAATGTGCGGGGGAACCGGTTAGTTGAGGTAATGTAGGTAGAGTTATAAAGTGACTATGCATAGATGATAACAACAGAGGGTAGCAGCGGTGTAAGGGGGGGGTGGGGCAATGCAAATAGTCTGGGTAGCCATTTGATTTGGTGTTCAGGAGTCTTATGGCTTGGGGGTAGTAGCTGTTTAGAAGCCTCTTGGACCTAGACTTGGCGCTCCGGTACCGCTTGCCGTGCAGTAGCAGAGAGAACAGTCTATGACTAAGGTGGCTGGAGCCTTTGACTTCCTCTGACACCGCCTGGTATAGAGGTCCTGGATGGCAGGAAGCTTGGCCCCAGTGATGTACTGGGCCGTTCACACTACCCTCTACCCTAGTGCCTTGAGGTCAAAGGCCGAGCAGTTGCCATACCAGGCATTGATGCAACCAGTCAGGATGCTCTCGATGGTGCAGCTGTAGAACCTTTTGAGATTCTGTGGACCCATGCCAAATCTTTTCAGTCTCCTGAGGGGGAGTAGCTTTGTCGTACCCTCTTTGCGACTGTCTTGGAGTGCTTGGACCATGTTAGTTTGTTGGTGATGTGGACACCAAGGAACTTGAAGCTCTCTACCCGCTCCACTGCAGCACCGTTGATGAGAATGGGGGCATTTTTTTCTGTAGTCCACAATCACCTCCGTTGTCTTGATCACATTGAGGGAGAGGTTGTTGTTCTGGCACCAAACAGCAAGGTCTCTGACCTCCTCCTCTCGAAGTGAACATACAGTCGTGACCAAAAGTTTTGAGAATGACACAAATATTAATTTTCACCAAGTTTGTTGCTTCAGTGTCTTTAGATATTTTTGTCAGATGTTACTATGCAATACTGAAGTATAACTACAAGCATTTCACAAGTGTCAAAGGCCTTTATTGACAATTACATGAAGTTGATGCAAAGAGTCAATATTTGCAGTGTTGACCCTTCTTTTTCAAGACCTCTGCAATCCACCCTGGCATGCAGTCAATTAACTTCTGGACCACATCCTGACTGATGGCAGCCCATTCTTGCATAATCAATGCTTGGAGTTTGTCAGAATTTGTGGGTTTTTGTTTGTCTACCCGCCTCTTGAGGATTGACCACAAGTTCTCAATGGGATTAAGTTCTGGGGAGTTTCCTGGCCATGGACCCAAAATATCGATGTTTTCCCCAAGCCACTTAGTTATCACTTTTGCCTAATGGCAAGGTGGTCCATCATGCTGGAAAAGGCATTGTTCGTCACCAAACTGTTCCTGGATGGTTGGGAGAAGTTGCTCTCGGAGGATGTGCTGGTACCATTCTTTATTGATGGCTGTGTTCTTAGGTAAAATTGTGAGTGAGCCCACTCCCTTGGCTGATAAGCAACCCCACACATGGTCTCCGACATCCGACGAGCGTCAGAGCCTGTGTAGTATGATTCGATCTTCGTCCTGTATTGATGGTTCGTCAGAGGGCATAGCGGAATTTCTTAGAGTCCCGCTCCATGAAAGCAGCAGCTCTAGCCTTCAGCTCAGTGGGGATGTTGCCTGTAATCCATGGCTTCTGGTTGGGGTATGTACGTAGTCACTGTGGGGACGACATCCTCGATGCACTTATTGATAAAGCCAGTGACTGATGTGATGTACTCCTCAATGCCACCTGAAGAATCCCGAAACATATTCCAGTCTGTGCTAGAAAAACAGTCCTGTAGTTTATCATCTGCTTCATCTGACCACTTTTTTTATTGACTGAATCACTGGTGCTTCCTGCTTTAATTTTTGCTTGTAAGCAGGAATCAGGAGGATAGAATTATGGTCAGATTTGCCAAATGGAGGGCGAGTGAGAGCTTTGTATGTGTCTCTAAGTGTTGAGTAAAAGTGGCCCAGAGTTTTTTTCCTCTGGTTGCACATTTAACATGCTGATAAAAATTTAGTAAAACGGATTAAAGTTTCCCTGCATTAAAGTCCCTGGCTATCCCACACTACATTAATGCCATAATTTACACAACAATGAAGAGGTTGTTTCTCCCCCTAAAACAAAGACACACAGCACCCATCAGATGGAACGTACCATGTGTGGTGTAAAGTAGATCTCCACAGGTGGTTAGTTACTTACTTCACTGGTGTCGAGCTACAGCAGGTGAACAACATTGTGAGTCTGTGGCTGGGGGTAGAGTTGGGAAGAGACAGGGGTCTCGCCATTCATGTAGGCAGGATACGTTCCTGTCCTGTCCCTGCAGAGCACTATGGTGCCGGTTGTTCTAAGAGGCACACTCGGGTCCTCCCTGCAGTTCCTCCATAAATATAGTATCCAGAGAGGATGACCTCCGACCCCAAAGAGAAGACTGGCTCTGGTTGCATGGATGGCCGTGACTGGAGAGGAGCTAAGCATGGTTAATCTTGACTGAACCTAGCTACTTAACTATCTCAACAAACTCGCAACTTCCCCATGTCCCTTCGGGCCATCTCTATGCCAGGATACTGTCCTTCTTATGGGTGACCTTTGTTCTCACCTCTCGGTGTGTGTGATGTTCATGTTCTCCAGACTCAGATCTGTCTCGTTTACACATGGTCTGTACATTCTGTGCCTCCGCGACCATGTGCATGTGCTCCGCAACATCATCTCGGAACCTAATCAATCAATTCATGTTATTTGTTTGTTTCAAGACCAAACACATCCATGGATCATTCTGGGGATACATTGGCCAAATATAAACAAAAACATTGTTGTTGTTGTATCCAAATAAAATGCAGATAATGGGGCTGGATCGACCACTAGGAACATCCATCTTCACCAGACCCTGGTCCCTGACAAGGAAACCACGGGACAAAATAAACCGTGGAAGACCAAGGAACACCGAGATGGAAGAACAGAAGAGTTCATGGAAAGAAGCAAACAAAATGATGGAGGTGGAGATCATTCATGGATGACCTCTGCTCACCCTGGAATAAAACAGTTCAAGTCAAGTCTGTCACAAGAGACTAGCTCCAACTTCACAGTCTGGTACTATCATGTTTATTTATGTCGTGTTCCCCTGCTCAGACGGCGCATGCATCAACCAATGGTTGTGTGCCACGTCAGACTGTGCCATCACGCACGAGATTGCTAGAACATAAAATACCTATCCAGGCATTGTAAGTTCTGGCATGCTCCAGCAACGTCTGTGCAGAGAAACACAACCTTAGTCATTGTGAACATTCTCCACCTCCTGCTGTGTTGACAGGTACATGCTGGGGCCCAATCAGGCCAGGTACATGTTGGAGCCCAGTCACCACCAGGTACATGTTGGAGCCCAGTCAGACCAGGTACATGTTGGGGCCCAGTCAGACCAGGTACATGTTGGGGCCCAATCAGGCCAGGTACATGTTGGAGCCCAGTCAGACCAGGTACATGTTGGGGCCCAGTCACCACCAGGTACATGTTGGAGCCCAGTCAGACCAGGTACATGTTGGAGCCCAGTCAGACCAGGTACATGTTGGGGCCCAATCAGACCAGGTACATGTTGGGGCCCAGTCACCACCAGGTACATGTTGGAGCCCAGTCACCACCAGGTACATGTTGGAGCCCAGTCAGACCAGGTACATGTTGGAGCCCAGTCACCACCAGGTACATGTTGGAGCCCAGTCACCACCAGGTACATGTTGGGGCCCAGTCACCACCAGGTACATGTTGGAGCCCAGTCACCACCAGGTACATGTTGGGGCCCAGTCACCACCAGGTACATGTTGGAGCCCAGTCACCACCAGGTACATGTTGGAGCCAGTCAGACCAGGTACATGTTGGGGCCCAGTCAGACCAGGTACATGTTGGGGCCCAGTCACCACCAGGTACATGTTGGAGCCCAGTCACCACCAGGTACATGTTGGAGCCCAGTCAGACCAGGTACATGTTGGGGCCCAGTCAGACCAGGTACATGTTGGAGCCCAGTCACCACCAGGTACATGTTGGAGCCAGTCAGACCAGGTACATGTTGGGGCCCAGTCAGACCAGGTACATGTTGGAGCCCAGTCAGACCAGGTACATGTTGGGGCACAGTCAGACCAGCTACATGTTGGGGCCCAGTCAGACCAGGTACATGTTGAGGTCCAATCAGGTCAAGTGATAAGAAAAACTCCGAGCCCTACCTAGAATATCTCTGAATAACAGAGCACCAGGATTGTGATCCAATTCCCTTTCAACTCCAGGAGGTAAACTAAATTCCAATTCCACATTTTCCTAACTGAATAACATTGAGAATAGGAATTTCAGTGTACTTCTTGAATTGAAATGGAATACTCCAAAACTGCAGAGCACTGATGTCAAAAGGTGTCCCTTGGTTTGAGAACTTGT
The DNA here is from genome assembly GCF_036934945.1 of Oncorhynchus masou masou. Classification (NCBI taxonomy): domain Eukaryota; kingdom Metazoa; phylum Chordata; class Actinopteri; order Salmoniformes; family Salmonidae; genus Oncorhynchus; species Oncorhynchus masou. The sequence goes on along the minus strand of NW_027008372.1, from coordinate 51,381 downwards.
AGTTTCAGAAACATCTAGATTCAGAAACTTCTAGAGCTTCAATTATAGCTTGAGCAAACAATGGAGTCATTGAGAATCCTTTCTTTTGACAATCAAATCTGCCATTTGACAGCTGCTAATTTCCACCCAGACAGCATGGATAGTGCCTGTCATAACATGGCGAGTGTCACTATCCCTGCAGTACCATCATGGGAGCATGATTCAGAGTGGGTCTGGGCACCAGAACACTTACCATTCCAGACTTCCAATGGGACATTTTTGAATGGCGATCACATATCTAGTGTGAACCTGTGAGCTAGACAGGCCGAGAAAGAACGAGTGAGGGAATGAGAGAGAGAGAGACTGAAAATGAACACTGCATAGACACTGAAGTACTAGAGGACAGTGACATGCCACCGACTGGAGTCACTAGTGCTGCAAACTGTCACAGACGCTGATGGTGACGGTGGGCCATCTTTATTTAGCACCAGACCAGCCTGACTGTGGGTCTGCCCAGGAGATGGGCGGGGGGCTTCTGGCACGACAACCAATCACAAAAGTAGGTATGGAGTTCTTTGGATGCAAACTCAGCAATCTTTGTCCTCCAAACACGACGAGTTGAGTTTTTACCAAAAGTTCTATTTTGGTTTCATCTGACCATATGACATTCTCCCAATCTTCTTCTGGATCATCCAAATGCTCTCTAGCAAACTTCAGACGGGCCTGGACATGTACTGGCTTAAACAGGGGGACACGTCTGGCACTGCAGGATTTGAGTCCCTGGCGGCGTAGTGTGTTACTGATGGTAGGCTTTGTTACTTTGGTCCCAGCTCTCTGTAGGTCATTCACTAGGTCCCCCCGTGTGGTTCTGGGATTTTTGCTCACCGTTCTTGTGATCATTTTGACCCCACGGGGTGAGATCTTGCGTGGAGCCCCAGATCGAGGGAGATTATCAGTGGTCTTGTATGTCTTCGATTTCCTAATAATTGCTCCCACAGTTGATTTCTTCAAACCAAGCTGCGTACCTATTGCAGATTCAGTCTTCCCAGCCTGGTGCTGGTCTACAATTTTGTTTCTGGTGTCCTTTGACAGCTCTTTGGTCTTGGCCATAGTGGAGTTTGGAGTGTGACTGTTTGAGGTTGTGGACAGGTGTCTTTTATACTGATAACAAGTTCAAATAGGTGCCATTAATACAGGTAACAAGTGGAGGACAGAGGAACCTCTTAAAGAAGAAGTTACAGGTCTGTGAGAGCCAGAAATCTTGCTTGTTTGTAGGTGGCCAAATATTTATTTCCACCATAATTTGCAAATAAATTCATTAAAAATCCTACAATGTGATTTTCTGGATTTTTCCCCCTAATTTTGTCTGTCATAGTTGAAGTGGACCTATGATGAAAAAAAAATCTAAGTGGGAAAACTTGCACAATTGGTGGATGACTAAATACTTTTTTGCCCCACTGTAACATCACCGGTGTCATAGAAATTGCACTTCCGTAAAAATGTAATACATTTAAAATCAGATATGTAACAGTTAAACTGCTCTTAAATGCTAATGTCTTTGCTACACAAAGTGATAAACAGAAACGAGACCAACTTGTAAAAAATGAAGTACAAACTTTATTATTCTGTCTTTACAAAAGGCACAAGCCTCTTCTTTATCCACCCACAAGTTTCTTCTTAAAAAAAACTCTAAATATAATAGCTTCTCAACGACCGTGTGGACTGACTGTCCAACAAAACACAAGACAACAGATAAAGAGGAGCTGGGGAGGAGAGGAGGGCGTGAGTGACGGAGAGGGAAGACAGGATGAGTCTTGTGTTGACGACAGACAGACAAAGAGATGAGGGACAGACAGACATGGGACAGGGGTTGTATTCACTCGGGCACACCGTAGCAATGGAAAATTAAAACAACTTGTTTCTTATTGGGCAAGGTCAGGTAGTATCTCCCTGTTTCAGTCAATTTTCTTCCGTTTGGTGCCTAATGAATACACCCAGGGTATATGACCGGGTCAGACACAGGGAAAAGGGGAAATACACAGCTGTGTGGTTTTAGTCTCACAACCTATCAAGAGCTTCAGCCGAGGAGAGGCCCCCTTTCTGAAAAATAAGAGGAACCTTCTCCCATATATAGTACAGTAAGTGCTTTAGAACTGTAACCCCCCCCATTCCCTGACCCCTTCCCTGACCCCTGCCCACCTCACAGGCAATCTGTTATGTATCTAACAGAGATATCGTATAGAAGATACACAAAACATCTATGAGACAGTGCTTGGCATCAGCAGAGAAAATGTTTGAACACAGGTACTGAAAAGGGCTACTACAGACATATCATAAAGCGTAACCAAACAAAAACAACAACATTTTGTTCAGCAATCAATAGGACTGGATCAGAGGACTGCCCCTACCGATCCAGGTTATAAGGTTTATAGAGGGCACACCTCAACAATCACTGACCATTTCCAAATAATGGAACTCAACATGGCTAAGTTGTTTTTTTTCCTGGGTGAACACAGTGGTCGTGTTCCAGGCTGACTACATTACAGTAGCACTGCATGCAGCAACCTATGGCTGCGTGCCACCTCACTGACTTTCCAGTCGGGCATCAGTTGGCGGTGTCATTTTGTGGTAAGCTGATACAAAAACACCTATCCAGGCATTGTGAGGTTCTGGCATGCGACTGCAATGAAGTGGCCTTGAACGTGGCCAGTGTGAATCCACTGTAAATACCAAGAAGGAAGGATAGGAGGGAGATGTGTCTCATCTGACCAGCAGTAAAAGGACTCCCTCTACACTCAAAGGGAAGACATAAGGGACAATCAACAAATCAATACAATTTACCATCAAATCATTTTACATTAAAAACGATTCCTCTGCGATTGGCCGTATTGTGGCCAAAAATAACCGTTGCGTTTTGCTCTTGAAAAGTGCCAGTTAAAGATGCTAAAGGTACTGGTGGAATCTTCTGGAATGTCTAAAAACATTGCATCCACATCTCCTTTTGGAAACCGCAGCACATTAAAACAAAGCATAAGCCACCAAGTGTGTATTTATATTGGGAGGTTCTGGACATAAAGGTTTACAGTATCAATCCTATTGAACAGTGTTCAGGCTTTCTCTAGATAGGTGTGGCCGGCCTCTACCTCTTTCTCGCTCTGACTCCAGGGTTGAGTTAAGGCTGGCCTCACAGTGCCTACCCTGCACATTAGAATCTGTGTTATGGCAAACCGCTGCCCCTCTCTCTCTCCACACACCCCAGGCAGCGTGTTATCCTGGGTGCAATCCAGATGGGCATATTCTAAATCATTTCTGTAAGTATTGGAAGGATCTGACAATCTGCACAGAATCTGGGTCTCTCGAACTCACCATGACTGTACATGTGTGTCTGCATTCCCCCCCTCACTCCACGGGATAGGAGAACCCCCAAAACAACAAGGTTTCAATCAGGTCAGCCTGGGAAAACTCAGGCTTTTGAAAAAGTGTCTGTGATCCCTGTAAAACCAAGTCATATCTGGGGCACAACAAAACCATCAAAGACAGACTTTACAGAGAGAATGAAACACGCTGAAAAGCACAATAATAAAAATGGACAATAGCCAGGGATGCTAACTGGTCAGGGCACAAAGGAGCCAAAACATCTTGTTTTGCACAGCGACACGCTAGAAATCTGTGGAAACCGCAAGAAAATGTGCCTGTTTTCAGAGTGGGGTTGTCACAATATCAACACTTAACTAATGACGTGATACCACGCCAAGTATCACGATGCCGAGTAGTATGGTGATGCCAGAGATACCTGACCCCCCCCCAGGACGCGTGTTCCTATTAGTGGAAACAGAGTCAAATGCACAGTCAACCAATATCATTGGCAGTTCAGGATCTAAACTCACAAACATCAGAGACGTTTCCAAAATTCAAGGACAAATGATGGGAGGAGCGTTATCAGATCTGGGACCATTAATTGCACAGGGGTGTGTGTGTGTTCTCCTATGATATCAAACAGAGGCCTGTCCCAAATACAGGGCTTTCCTAACCCCGGACACAACCCACCTAATTACAGCGCGGAGCTAGATACACCAGCCTACCCTGTGTACAACAGCAAAAACACACAAAGGGTTTTAAAACTCAAGACGTACCCATCAATAAGCTTATTCAACAAGCCAGATGCCAAAATGTCAGAAGCAACAGACGAAAGGGTGAATCGGTGTTAAAGGTTTTCCTCTGTACTACTAATTAGAGGAGAGTGTCGCCTATATAAATGTCTACTGGGAACCCAGCCCAGTAAAAAGTGTGATGGCACAAAAAGAGAAAGAGGGAACCGGAAGTGCACTCCTCCTCTTTCCATAGTAAGCTTAGCTTTGTCTCCTAACAGCACCACTGAAATGAACAGTCCTCTAGCTGCGTCAATATGGGCCTTTTCTGTGTTGTCACGTTTCATTTCAATCCCTGTGATAATTATTGACCAGAGCCACTGAGCAGAACACAAGATCAAAAAGAAAACCTGTAACGCAAACTCTTACAAATACTTTGTAAAGTACAACAGAAAAACAACAACATTTTCTCTTCCTAAGGAGCCAAAAGGTGTGTTGGAACTGATTCAGAATGTGTCTTTGAATGCTCACAGTGTCTCATCACTCAGGGGAGATTCCCCTGGGTAGAAATATGGTGAAGAGATACAGGAAGTAGAGGATTTCTTGTAGAAATGATCTCTAGTATGTGGGGTCACCTGGGACGGCTGTGCTGCTGGTTGGGGTACACCTGTCCTGTCTAGGCGCGCTCTCCTGCTCGCTGGGCAGAAGTTGCTTATTTGGTTTTGGAGAAGGTGAGAAAGAGTCTCCATTGGACAACTGAGCCAAGGGACCAGGCTGGACCTGGGTGTGACACATCCTCAGGCAGCCCTCTGGAGGAGCTAGACCCAGAGAGGGAGTGGGTTGGATGGGTGTGACACTTCCATCCTCAGGCAGCCCTCTGGAGGAGCTAGACCCAGAGAGGGAGTGGGTTGAATGGGTGCTTCGTGACCAATGGGAAGGCTGCTGGCTGCTTGAGCTATGTGGAACTGTCAGGTCAACCCATCACCTTTCTACTGATGTTTTTTGTCCGGTTTGAGAAAAAGCAAGAAAGCAGAAAAGGGAGACAGAAAGAAGTGTGTTTGTGTAATTATCCAGTTACAGTAGACTATCCTAGTTCAGTGTGTGTGTGAGTCTGATCCGTCTATCCAACCTAATAAATGGCCATATAATCAGAGTATTGTGGGTGTTGTACAGGGCCCCCTCTCGTGGCCCCTGTGTTTGATGGGAGGCCTCAGGGCAGTGAGCAGTCCTCTGGCCACTCGCTGTCGGACGCCGTGTCGGACCCAGCTGTGTCTGTGAGGGCGCGTCCCTGGGTGACGATCACCGCCCGGCGCTGTTCCTCCTCCCCCACCCTCTCCTGGATGCTCTCAATGTGCTGGATGGCCTGGAGATGGAGAGAGGGAGAGACAGATATGGAGGGAAGCAGAGGGTGAGTGAAAAACAGCAGTGGCAGACGCAGTGACGACACCACCATCTGGTGTTCACATGTGGAAATGCACACTTTCCATATAACTACCAAGTGTTTTCCAAACTGACAGAAGAAAAATCTATCTGCAACATACCAAAGATAACAGTTGCATAAATTCAGAGAGCGCAGTTTTTTCTCCCTGGGTTTGATACAACTACAATTTCTCCACTAGTGTTCTTCTTTGGCTCACCTGCACAATGGTGTCCAGGTTCTGGCGAGACGTGGAGGCTGTGTTGATGACAGAGGCCGGGCCCATGGTTACCACGGTGACGTGATGGGGAGGTGGGGCTGGTGCGGGGGCTGGGACGATGACCGTGGGGTGGTGGGTGGGGGCGGGGGACGACCTGGGGGCCAGCACCTGGAGGGACAGGAGGATGAAGAGGTCACACAGATATACATTGTGCATGTTAGAGATTGACTACAGTAGTCAGACTACACAGAATTACAAATCACCTTGCATCCCAAATAACTAGTGTATTCAGACCCCTTGACTTTTTCCACATTTCTGTTACGTTAAAGCCGTGTTCTAAAATTGATTACATTGTTCGCCCCCCTCACCAATCTACACATAATACCCCATAATGACAAAGAAAAAACACGTGCTTCAACAAAGCACTGAGTAAAGGGTCTGAATAGTTATGTAAATATAATATTTCAGTTGTCTATTTTGAATATATTTGCTAAAATGTCTAAAAACCTGTTTCGTTATGTCCTTATTGGATATTGTGTGTAGATTGATGAGTAAAATAAAACATTTGAATCCATTTTAGAATAAGGCTGTAACGTAACAAAATGTGGAAAAGGTCAAGGGGTCTGAATACTTTCTGAATGCACTGTATTCATGGGATCAAGATGAGTGATTCTGCACATCTCCTTGCACAAACCGATCCCCGAAAACACACTGGTTGACACTCGCACTCAGTGAATTTTTAGAAAGAGCAAGACATTTGGTTCAGTCATCTTTAAAACGCCACATGATGACTAACAACAGATTATATCCCAGCTTTATTATTTAATAATGTCACGCCCTGGTCTAAGTATTTTTGTGTTTTCTTCATTTATTTGGTCAGGCCAGGGTGTGGTATGGGTTTTTGTATATGGTGTGTTTTCTTCATTTATTTGGTCAGGCCAGGGTGTGGTATGGGTTTTTGTATATGGTGTGTTTTCTTCATTTATTTGGTCAGGCCAGGGTGTGGCATGGGTTTTTGTATATGGTGTGTTTTCTTCATTTATTTGGTCAGGCCAGGGTGTGGTATGGGTTTTTGTATATGGTGTGTTTTCTTCATTTATTTGGTCAGGCCAGGGTGTGGTATGGGTTTTTGTATATGGTGTGTTTTCTTCATTTATTTGGTCAGGCCAGGGTGTGGCATGGGTTTTTGTATATGGTGTGTTTTCTTCATTTATTTGGTCAGGCCAGGGTGTGGTATGGGTTTTTGTATATGGTGTGTTTTGTCTTGGGGTTATATGTACTGGGATTCTGTTTAGTGGGGTGTTCTAGATAAGTCTATGGCTGTCTGACGTGGTTCTCAATCAGAGGCAGGTGTTTATCGTTGTCTCTGATTGGGAACCATATTTAGGCAGCCATATTCTTTGGAGTGTTTCGTGGGTGATTGTCCTTATGTCCTTAGTGTCCTGTTGTCTGTTGTGTATTAGTTTGCACCAGTATTAGGCTGTTTCGGTTTTCGTTACGTTCATTGTTTTTGTAGTGTTTGTATTTTGATTCGTGTTTCTTCAGTTCATTAAACATGGATCGCAATCTACACGCCGTATCTTGGTCCGACTCTCCTTCACACATAGAAAACCGTAACAAATAACATGAAAATACACCAGCAGACTCTTCTTCCCAACACCCCTTTCCTAGGAGCATCTGCTGCCCTCTGGTGAACAACAATACAACTACCATAGACCTTACTATGTTCCTCTCACTACATATTCTCCAGCCTGAGCCCTAGTGACACTGTCATCATGCTGTTCCCTATTCAACCTGAGATGCCACCGTGAGGGAGGGAGAGACCGTCACCGCAGAGACGGGATTTCTAGGGCCATATAAAATTAACAAAATGCATCAGTGATTCGTATTCTCCTTCAACTTCCTGAAGAGGCAACAGCACAGGAACGCCCGTCTGTGTGCGCACGTTTGTCTATCACTTTGTGTAGCCGCTAGTGGTGATGCTAATGTCATGACAACAGTCTTCTGGTAGATATAAATGGTTCTCAAAAACCTTGGGAACCATAAAAAGTGGCCTATATCATGATTATTTGCATCAATCGAGGGGACATCTGTTTTGTAAACTCTGCCATCAAATGAGCGCTAGAGACATTGATACCCAAACAACAGTCTCTAGCTGGTGTGCAGCTCAATTAAAGAGTAACTACACCCCAAAATCAACCTTTCTTTTTCCACACCTCAAAAGTTGTCTCCTGGTGTGGTCTAAGTATTATTGTGGACTTACAACATCCAGTTGTGTCGTTTTTCTATGAAAAATGTGTGATTTTGAAAGCAAAACAGAATCAGGAAAAAGCAATAACAACAAAAATATGGGACTAGAATGATTCCCGGGCTCTCAAGGATGTGACTGAAACGTAGTGATCTGTGCGCCAGTAATGGAGAGTCGACCGTAAACGTGTCAGAGCTGTTGACCGCGGTAAACCTTGAGCTCAGCTATATGTTACCCTCAGACGGGTGCTGTGTTGATGCATTTCCACTGTGGCGATTTAGAGTCTTCCTGACGCCTCTGGAGACAATAATGTATGTCACATCAGTAGTGTGTGTGTGTTGATATGCGAGTGTGATTGTACGCCTCTCAGTCTCTCTCTCTCACCTGTGGGCTGTGGGCTGGGGTGCTGGCTCTCTCCTGCTGCTCGGAGTGAGTTCCTAACACATGTTCAGGCTGAGTACCACCAACCACAACACAGCAGACCTGAGTGGTTAACAGAGGTAGGACTCAGACTGGAGACAATAACACGGCCATTACTGAATATGCACCGTCATATCTATTATCTCTGCGCAACATTGCTAATGAGTATGGTCATTAAAGCCTTGGATTGGTCTTTATATACTGAACATAAATATAAACGCAACATGCAACAATTACAAAGACTTTATTGAGTATAAGGAAACCAGTCAAATGAGATAAATTAATTAGGCCCTAATTTATGGATTTCACATGATTGGGAATACAGATATAAATCTGTTGGGGGAAAAAAAAAAGGGTCGCGGATCAGAAAACCAGTCAGTATCTGGTGTGACCATTTGCCTCATGCAGCGTGACACATCTCCTTCACATAGAGTTGCTCAGGCAGTTGATTGTGGCCTATGGAATGTTGCCCCACTCCTCTACAATGGCTGTGTGAAGTTGCTGGACATTGGCGGGAATTGGAATACGCTGTCGTACACGTCCATCCAGAGCATCCCAAACATGCTCAATGGGTGACACATCTGGTGAGTATGCAGGCCATAGAAGAACTGGCACAGTTTCAGCTTCCAGGAATTGTGTACAGATCCTTGGGACATGTGTATTATCATGCTAAAACATGAGGTGCATTTTATAGGCCTTCCCAATGCTACTGTGCATTGGTATTCAAATAGACTGAATTTGACAGCCTACCGGAGAGATGTTGGCGATGCAAGCACACTGATAAAGCCTGTCCATGTAGACTACCAGTAGCATTAATCTCACCCTGTCCATGTAGACTACCAGTAGCATTAATCTCACCCTGTCCGTGTAGACTACCAGTAGCATTAATCTCACCCTGTCCATGTAGACTACCAGTAGCATTAATCTCACCCTGTCCGTGTAGACTACCAGTAGCATTAATCTCACCCTGTCCATGTAGACTACCAGTAGCATTAATCTCACCCTGTCCGTGTAGACTACCAGTAGCATTAATCTCACCCTGTCCATGTAGACTACCAGTAGCATTAATCTCATCCTGTCCGTGTAGACTACCAGTAGCATTAATCTCACCCTGTCCATGTAGACTACCAGTAGCATTAATCTCACTCACTACCTGTCCATGTCCAGACTACCAGACTACCAGTAGCATTAATCTCACCCTGTCCATGTAGACTACCAGTAGCATTAATCTCACCCTGTCCATGTAGACTACCAGTAGCATTAATCTCACCCTGTCCGTGACTACCAGACATTAATCTCAGTAGCATTAATCTCACCCTGTCCGTGTAGACTACCAGTAGCATTAATATCACCCTGTCCATGTAGACTACCTGTTACGTGACTGCAGCAAGAAGCCAAGGTAAGTTGCTCGCTAGCATTAAACTTATCTTATAAAATACAATCAATCTTAACATAGTCACTAGCTAACTACACATGGTTGACGATATTACTAGTTTATCTAGCTTGTCCTGCGTTGCATATAATCAATGTGGTGCCTGTTAATTTATCATCGAATCACAGCCTACTTCACCAAAAGGGTGTTGATTTAACAAGCGCATTCGCGAAAAAAGCACTGTCGTTGCACCAATGTTACCTAACCATAAATATCAATGCCTTCCTTAAAATCAATACACAAGTATATATTTTTAAACCTGCATATTTAGTTAATATTGCCTGCTAACATGAATTTCATTTCAACTAGGGAAATTGTGTCACTTCTCTTGCGTTCCGTGCAAGCAGTAAGGGTATAAGCAACAGTTTGGGCCGCCTGCCTGGCTCGTTGCGAACTGTGTGAAGTCCATTTATTCCGAACAAAGACCATAATTAACCTGCCAGAATTGTAAATAATTATGACATAACATTGAAGATTGTTCAATGCAACAGCAATATTTAGCCTTAGGGATGCCAAATTAACATTCATTTTTAACTCGGGAAATTGTAATACGGGAACTGTTCCATATTTCACTGAAAGAATAAACGTTTTGTTTTGACCATATTAAATGACCTAAGGCTCGTCTTTCTATGTGTTATTTATTATACACTGCTCAAAAAAATAAAGGGAACACTTAAACAACACAATGTAACTCCAAGTCAATCACACTTCTGTGAAATCAAACTGTCCACTTCGGAAGCAAAACTGATTGACAATAAATGTCACATGCTGTTGTGCAAATGGAATAGACAACAGGTAGAAATTATAGGCAATTAGCAAGACACCCCCAATAAAGGAGTGGTTCTGCAGGTGATAACCACAGACCACTTCTCAGTTCCTATGCTGCCTGGCTGATGTTTTGGTCACTTTTGAATGCTGGCGGTGCTTTCACTCTAGTGGTAGCATGAGACAGAGTCTACAACCCACACAAGTGGCTCAGGTAGTGCAGCTCATCCAGGATGGCACATCAATGCGAGCTGTGGCAAGAAGGTTTGCTGTGTCTGTCAGCGTAGTGTCCAGAGAATGGAGGCGCTACCAGGAGACAGGCCAGTACATCAGGAGACGTGGAGGAGGCCGTAGGAAGGCAACAACCCAGCAGCAGGACCGCTACCTCTGCCTTTGTGCAAGGAGGAGTAGGAGGAGCACTGCCAGAGCCCTGCAAAATAACCTCCAGCAGGCCACAAATGTGCATGTGTCTGCTCAAACGGTCAGAAACAGGCTCCATGAGGGTGGTATGAGGGCCCGACATCCACAGGTGGGGGTTGTGCTCATAGCCCAACACCGTGCAGGACGTTTGGCATTTGCCAGAGAACACCAAGATGTTCACACTGAGCACATGTGACAGACGTGACAGAGTCTGGAGACGCCGTGGAGAACGTTCTGCTGCCTGCAACATCCTCCAGCATGACCGGTTTGGCGATGGGTCAGTCATGGTGTGGGGTGGCATTTCTTTGGGGGGCCGCACAGCCCTCCATGTGCTCGCCAGAGGTAGCCTGACTGCCATTAGGTACCGAGATGAGCTCCTCAGACCCCTTGTGAGACCATATGCTGGTGCGGTTGGCCCTGGGTTCCTCCTAATGCAAGACAATGCTAGACCTCATGTGGCTGGAGTGTGTCAGCAGTTCCTGCAAGAGGAAGGCATTGATGCTATGGACTGGCCCGCCCGTTCCCCAGACCTGAATCCAATTGAGCACATCTGGGACATCATGTCTCGCTCCATCCACCAACGCCACGTTGCACCACAGACTGTCCAGGAGTTGGCGGATGCTTTAGTCCAGGTCTGGGAGGAGATCCCTCAGGAGACCATCCGCCACCTCATCAGGAGCATGCCCAGGCGTTGTAGGGAGGTCATACAGGCACGCGGAGGCCACACACACTACTGAGCCTTATTTTGACTTGTTTTAAGAACATTACATCAAAGTTGGATCAGCCTGTAGTGTGGGTTTCCACTTTAATTTTGAGTGTGACTCCAAATCCAGACCTCCATGGGTTGATAAATTTGATTTCCATTGATCATTTTTTGTGTGATTTTGTTGTCAGCACATTCAACTATGTAAAGAAAAAAGTATTGAATAAGAATATTTCATGAATTCAGATCTAGGATGTGTTATTTTAGTGTTCCCTTTATTTTTTTGAGCAGTGTATATATACACAAATCGTCTGATTAATCAGTATCGGCTTTTTTGGTCCTCCAATATCGGTATCGGCGTTGAAAAATCATAGTCGGTTGACCTCTAGTTTTGTGTCATGTTTTTCAAGCGAGAAAGCAACAACAAAAAACTGTATCCTTTGTCATGGAACGCCAAGTTGAAGTCAATATGCTGTTGACCTCAACAAACTAGCCCAACACCCGTCAATTGAAACGCTGGGAAACTCTCACAAAAACGGATCAGAAATAAAAATCACTGGATAATTATATTGGAGCAGGAGAGTTTATAAATAGCCTATTTTCAGGGACTTTTTAATGACCAAATTGAGGAAATGACTGATTTTCAACTCAAGGTTTTCCAGTACTTGATTTTCTGAGCTCCAAATTCAAGTACTTCAATCACTTCAAACAAACACGCTGTGCAAACCCTGAATACGGAGGTTCCTGTCAATGACTTGTGATGGTGCGTCTCTGTTCCTACCTCCTCCTGTCTCAAATGCTCCTCCAGCATCATGCGGACAGAGCGCTCCTTGTCCAGCTGCTGTCTCAGCTCCACCATCTCCCTCCGCAGGTCATCCGTCTTGTCCTCCTCCAAAATGTCTGGGGAACCGATCCCCTCATCCTTCTCCTCCGCCCCGCGCCTCCTCTTTGGGGAGGAGCCGCTGAACTCCTGTTGGAGCAAGAGAGGGAGCGGAGGGAGGGAGAGTAAGTCATGGAGGACTAAGATATGGTTGATTTGGACTACGACGGGTGATTCCTTCCATTGTAGTGTGTTTGATGAACAGTCTATGAACTAAGGAATGGACACAGGAAAGTAAACTGAATTTTAAGTGCTGAGAATAGTAGAACATTTCTCATCTACTGAGGCCAGATTACTATTGTTAAAAAACAAAGTAATGATTCTGAGCACAGTAGTGTGTCTAGAGAGCCACATGCTGGTAGGAACAACTGCGTATGTAAACTTAATGGGGGGGTGCACACTAGTGACACCAAATGATGACGGTGTCTCACCTGAATGAAGCGTTTGAGCTGGCTGTTCTGTTGCAGTAGCCGTGTCTTCTCCTGCTCCAGAGCGAAGATGTACTCTGCTGTCTGCTGCAAGATGGCTGCCTGTAGAGTAGTGAACACTGTTATAACTACGACAAAATGTTACATAGCAGTAACAAGAGCCTCTTGGCTGGAGCTATAGCAGCAACAAGAGCCTCTTGACTGGTGCTGTAGCAGCAACTAGAGCCTCTTGGCTGGTGCTGTAGAAGCAACTAGAGCCTCTTGACTGGTGCTGTAGCAGCAACTAGAGCCTCTTGGCTGGTGCTGTAGAAGCAACTAGAGCCTCTTGACTGGTGCTGTAGCAGCAACTAGAGCCTCTTGACTGGTGCTGTAGCAGCAACTAGAGCCTCTTGACTGGTGCTGTAGCAGCAACTAGAGCCTCTTGACTGGTGCTGTAGCAGCAACTAGAGCCTCTTGACTGGTGCTGTAGCAGCAACTAGAGCCTCTTGACTGGTGCTGTAGCAGCAACAACCACCTCTTGACTGGTGCTGTAGCAGCAACAAGAACCCCTTGACTGGTGCTGTAGCAGCAACTAGAGCCTCTTGACTGGTGCTGTAGCAGCAACTAGAGCCTCTTGACTGGTGCTGTAGCAGCAACTAGAGCCTCTTGACTGGTGCTGTAGCAGCAACAAGAACCTCTTGACTGGTGCTGTAGAAGCAACAAGAACCTCTTGACTGGTGCTGTAGCAGCAACAAGAGCCTGTACAACTTCAAAGGGAAGACTTGTCTATCAACGTATCAGTAGGTGTTACAGGTCTGCTTGAAAGTTAGTGAACCCCTTGTTCTATTACAGATGTGTTTAGTTTTGACCATCAAATCTTAATCTAATCAGAACCAGTCTTTTTGATCTGACATAACAGGTTTATATTTACCAATACCATATGTTGGTGTAGAGGGAATTATGCTTGTAGTAGAAAAACAACATTAAAAAGGAATTAGTGCAGGTGCAAAAATAAGTGAACCACAAGTTGCATTGGTTAAATCAAGTAGGTATGTAGAATCAGGTGGGTAAAACAATGTGGTACCAAATGACCCAATCAAAGGAGAGATCGTTAGGAAAGAGTTTGGGCGGGACTCTGACAAATAGAGATAAGAAACCTGGTCAGTTTGGTGTTACCCAACCAGGTGAAGGCAGAGCACGCCATGCTGAGAGGAAAGGAGATCTCAGAGGACATCAGGACGTAGGTATTGAGAGCACATCAGTCGGGGGAAGGGTATAAAATCATCTCAAAAAGATGTGAGCTCCATCAGTCCACTGTTTACAAATGGAGAGCATTTAACATGACAGCAACTCGGCCTTGAAGGACACCCTTCCAAAATATCCCCAAGAGACACAAGAACAATAATAAATCTGGTAAAAACCAACCCAAATATAACATCTAGAGATTTGCAGACCTCCCTTGCTGCATCTCAGGTAAATGTGCCTGCTTCAACAATAAGAAGAACACTGAATCCAAATGCCATTCATGGGAGGGTTGCTAGGAAGAAGCCCCTGCTGTCAAAAAAGAACCAAACTGCCCATCTTAACTTTGCCAGAGACCACCTGGACAAACCTGAAGGTTTCTGGAAATCTATTCTCTGGACCGATGAGTCTAAAATTGACCGTTTTGGTCACAATCAACACTGCTATGTTTGGCGAAAACCCAACACGGTCTACCACCAAAATAACCTTATCCCAACGTCAAGCATGGTGATGGGAATGTCAAGATCTGGGGCTGCTTTTACTCCTCTGAACCGTGACACAACACTAAGGGAACCATGAATTCTGAGGTAAACCAGGAGATTCTTGAACAGAACGTCATGCCATCAGTCAAGGAGCTAAAAGCTGGGCTGAAAGTGGGTTTTCCAACAAGACAAAGATCCAAAGCATTAAAGCAAATCTACCAAATAATAGCTCAGGGGAAAGAAGATTTGTGTTTTGGATTAACCACTTTTGTTAAATAAACAATGAAAATATATATATTTTTTTTGTTTCTGTCATTTACCTGGAATGTCTGTATTACGAAATGGGGTTAATATGTTTATTTTCATATTTTATAGCAAAATAAATAACCAGCCTGTAAGGTTCACATTCTTTCAAGCAGCACTGTACATATCTAGAATCATATGTACTGGGAGTTGAACAGACATAGCAATATCCCCATCTGTCTGGCTGATCTCTATAGACTGTAACCTACTGTCCCACTATCCCTGTCTGATCTCTCTAGACGAACCTACTAACCCAATCTCCCTGTCTGATCTCTCTAGACGAACCTACTAACCCAATCTCCCCATCTGGCTGACTGATCTCTATAGACTGTAACCTACTGTCCCACTATCCCTGTCTGATCTCTCTAGACGAACCTACTAACCCAATCTCCCTGTCTGATCTCTCTAGACCAGGGGTGTCAAAGTCAAATGGACGGAGGGCCAAATAAAAAATTTAGCTACAAGCCGAGGGCCGGACTGTTCGAATGTTCATTGAAAATTTTTTAAATGACGCATATTGTCTAGTGAACCTAATTGAACCTACTGAAAACCTAACAAATATATTCCAATATGATCAGATAAATAAAGCAATATTTTCTTATGGCTCTGTCAGTAATCTTTAATTTTCAACAGACACAAAAGACAAATTTCCTTTATATAAAAATCCCCATAACATGAACATTAAATGAAAGAAACCGGTATTCAAGGCACCATCAGTAGCCTATATTTTCTATTTTAGCAAAAGTGGGCTAAATTTACTTCAAAGAAAAAAACAATAATAGCAATTTTCTATCATCCACTCAACTGAAATATTTTTAAAATATAATTGGATTGAAATACAATAAAATAAAGTGCAAAAATCTATTAATCAAAAACAACACTTTGTTTAAGGAGAAGTAACATGCAGTGAAAACAAATATTAAACTTTAACTTTTAAACTTGAACTGAGTAAAAACTCTAAATATGTGATTGCACAGTAATGTTCACTTGTTTGAGGTTGAGGGTGATACTTGGTGGTGTCCCATCTTTTCCACAAGTTCATCAATGTTCGGGGTAAGGCTCTGAGCTGAGGAAATCCTCAGAATTGAGTGGAGGTGTTCAGCAGTAAGTCGACTTCTGTGTGATGTTTTGTTCAGGTTCATCAAAGAAAAAAGTTGTTCACACAGGTATGTGCTGCCAAACATAGACAACGTTTGAGCAGCCTGGATGCGCAGCTGGGGCATTGTGTCGGGGAGGAAACGGGCGAACTCCGCAGCACCCACTGCCGCATATTTTGCCCTCAGTGCATCATTGCATTGGAGGTCAATCAACTCCATTTGGAGGTTTGGTGGTGAGCTTTCCACGTCAACAGCAAATGGGTTACCGAGCAGTTCCAACCTGCTTTTTTGTGCTTCAAAGTCAGCAAATCGGCGTCGAAAGTCAGCGGCAAGCATACCTATTTTATCAGCCAACTGTGCGCTCGGGAACGCACTGGTAGAGAGCTTCTCTTTCATGGTCTGGCAGCTGGGAAAGTGGCTCAAATTTTCTTTCCGCATCTGCGTCTCCCACAGAGTCAGTTTGGTTTTAAATGCCTTCACTGTACTGTACATACCTCCGTGAACATATACTCCGACTCCCACCTTGTTTGAAACCCCCGGTTCTCAGTGTCCACCTTCCGTTTTGCCATTTTTGATGGGTATCTGAAAGTTAATTTTACTGTGATGCTGACGACTGCTGTGCCAATAAATATTGAAATGAAGCAGCCTACTGCTCGGTGCGTCACCGTTGCATTGTGGGAAATGTAGTATTGGTGCGTGTAAAAGATCTGCGGGCTGCCGGCTTGCTGCGGTCTGCGGGCCGGTTCTAATAATAAATCAAGATCATCCCAGGGGCCGTAAAAAACCTTCTCGCGGGCCGGATGTGGCCCGCGGGCCTTGACTCTGACATATGTGCTCTAGACGAACCTACTAACCCAATCTCCCCATCTGGCTGACTGATCTCTATAGACTGTAACCTACTGTCCCACTATCCCTGTCTGATCTCTCTAGACGAACCTACTAACCCAATCTCCCCATCTGTCTGACTGATCTCTATAGACTGTAACCTACTGTCCCACTATCCCTGTCTGATCTCTCTAGACGAACCTACTAACCCAATCTCCCTGTCTGGCTGGCTGATCTCTATAGACTGTAACCTACTGTCCCACTATCCCTGTCTGATCTCTCTAGACAAACCTACTAACCCAATATCCCCATCTGGCTGGCTGATCTCTATAGACTGTAACCTACTGTCCCACTATCCCTGTCTAATCTCTCTAGACGAACCTACTAACCCAATCTCCCTGTCTGTCTGACTGATCTCTATAGACTGTAACCTACTGTCCCACTATCCCTGTCTGATCTCTCTAGACGAGCCTACTAACCCAATCTTCCAGTCTGTCTGATCTCTATAGACTGTAACCTACTGTCCCACTATCCCTGTCTGATCTCTCTAGACGAACCTACTAACCCAATCTCCCTGTCTGTCTGACTGATCTCTATAGACTGTAACCTACTGTCCCACTATCCCTGTCTGATCTCTCTAGACGAACCTACTAACCCAATATCCACTACTGTCTGACTGATCTCTATAGACTGTAACCTACTGTCTCACTATCCCTGTCTGATCTCTCTAGACGAACCTACTAACCCAATATCCACTACTGTCTGACTGATCTCTATAGACTGTAACCTACTGTCTCACTATCCCTGTCTGATCTCTCTAGACGAACCTACTAACCCAATATCCACTACTGTCTGACTGATCTCTATAGACTGTAACCTACTGTCTCACTATCCCTGTCTGATCTCTCTAGACGAACCTACTAACCCAATATCCACTACTGTCTGACTGATCTCTATAGACTGTAACCTACTGTCTCACTATCCCTGTCTGATCTCTCTAGACGAACCTACTAACCCAATATCCCCATCTGTCTGACTGATCTCTATAGACTGTAACCTACTGTCTCACTCTCCCGGGCTGATCTCTCTAGACGAACCTACTAACCCAATCTCCCAGTCTGTCTGATCTCTATAACTTTAACCTACTGTCTCACTATCCCGGGCTGATCTCTCTAGACGAGCCCACTAACCCAATATCCCTGTCTGTGTGACTAATCTTTCGTCTTGAACCTACTATACCTGTCTGACCGATCTCTCTAGACTTGAACCTAGTATCTTAATCTCCCTGTCTGTTTGACTGATCTCTCTAGACTGGAACCTAGTATCTTAATCTCCCTGTCTGTTTGACTGATCTCTCTAGACTGGAACCTAGTATCTTAATCTCCCTGTCTGTCTGACTGAGCTCTCTAGACTGGAACCTAGTATCTTAATCTCCCTGTCTGTTTGACTGATCTCTCTAGACTGGAACCTAGTATCTTAATCTCCCTGTCTGTTTGACTGATCTCTCTAGACTGGAACCTAGTATCTTAATCTCCCTGTCTGTTTGACTGATCTCTCTGGACTGGAACCTAGTATCTTAATCTCCCTGTCTGTTTGACTGATCTCTCTAGACTGGAACCTAGTATCTTAATCTCCCTGTCTGTTTGACTGATCTCTCTAGACTGGAACCTAGTATCTTAATCTCCCTGTCTGTTTGACTGATCTCTCTAGACTGGAACCTAGTATCTTAATCTCCCTGTCTGTTTGACTGATCTCTCTAGACTGGAACCTAGTATCTTAATCTCCCTGTCTGTTTGACTGATCTCTCTAGACTGGAACCTAGTATCTTAATCTCCCTGTCTGTTTGACTGATCTCCCTAGACTGGAACCTAGTATCTTAATCTCCCTGTCTGTTTGACTGATCTCTCTAGACTGGAACCTAGTATCTTAATCTCCCTGTCTGTCTGACTGATCTCTCTAGACTGGAACCTAGTATCTTAATCTCCCTGTCTGTTTGACTGATCTCTCTAGACTGGAACCTAGTATCTCAATCTCCCTGTCTGGCTGGCTGATCTCTCTAGACTGGAACCTAGTATCTTAATCTCCCTGTCTGTCTGACTGATCTCTCTAGACTGGAACCTAGTATCTTAATCTCCCTGTCTGTCTGGCTGATCTCTCTAGACTGGAACCTAGTATCTTAATCTCCCTGTCTGTCTGACTGATCTCTCTAGATTGGAACCTAGTATCTTAATCTCCCTGTCTGTCTGACTGATCTCTCTAGACTGGAACCTAGTATCTTAATCTCCCTGTCTGTTTGACTGATCTCTCTAGACTGGAACCTAGTATCTTAATCTCCCTGTCTGTCTGACTGATCTCTCTAGACTGGAACCTAGTATCTTAATCTCCCTGTCTGTCTGACTGATCTCTCTAGACTGGAACCTAGTATCTTAATCTCCCTGTCTGTTTGACTGATCTCTCTAGACTGGAACCTAGTATCTTAATCTCCCTGTCTGTCTGACTGATCTCTCTAGACTGGAACCTAGTATCTTAATCTCCCTGTCTGTTTGACTGATCTCTCTAGACTGGAACCTAGTATCTTAATCTCCCTGTCTGTCTGACTGATCTCTCTAGACTGGAACCTAGTATCTTAATCCCCCTGTCTGTCTGACTGATCTCTCTAGACTGGAACCTAGTATCTTAATCTCCCTGTCTGTCTGACTGATCTCTCTAGACTTGAACCTAGTATCTTAATCTCCCTGTCTGTCTGACTGATCTCTCTAGACTGGAACCTAGTATCTTAATCTCCCTGTCTGTCTGATCGAGCTCTCTAGACTGGAACCTAGTATCTTAATCTCCCTCTGTCTGACTGATCTCTCTAGACTGGAACCTAGTATCTTAATCTCCCTGTCTGTCTGACTGATCTCTCTAGACTGGAACCTAGTATCTTAATCTCCCTGTCTGTCTGACTGATCTCTCTAGACTGGAACCTAGTATCTTAATCTCCCTGTCTGTCTGACTGATCTCTCTAGACTGGAACCTAGTATCTTAATCTCCCTGTCTGTCTGACTGATCTCTCTAGACTTGAACCTAGTATCTTAATCTCCCTGTCTGTCTGACTGATCTCTCTAGACTGGAACCTAGTATCTTAATCCCCCTGTCTGTCTGACTGATCTCTCTAGACTGGAACCTAGTATCTTAATCTCCCTGTCTGTCTGACTGATCTCTCTAGACTGGAACCTAGTATCTTAATCCCCCTGTCTGTCTGACTGATCTCTCTAGACTGGAACCTAGTATCTTAATCTCCCTGTCTGTCTGACTGATCTCTCTAGACTGGAACCTAGTATCTTAATCCCCCTGTCTGTCTGACTGATCTCTCTAGACCAGGTATTCCCAAACTGGGGTACGCCAAATAAAAATGTGATTCACATGTATAAAAATGTTGACCAATTCTTTCCCCACATTTTCAAACAGCCCATTTTCCACCGGGGCTGTACATTTAGCGGAGGTTCTCTCTCTCGTCTGAGTAGCCTCACTTCACTGCAAAAAATCTAATTAAGCCATCAGTGAAATAACAACACAATGTCAAATACAGGTAGCCAAGTCAAATAATTAACATCCAATCACATTAACCGTTACTCTCTCGCGGGAATTAAACTAACGGTACGCATGTTGCCAAAAGTAGCTGCTGCTCATTCCGTTTGCTCGAAACAGATAAATGGTTTAAAAAAAGTAAGGCCTGCGTCCATAGAGACACATACCAGCTCTACTGGTAGTCCTGCTACTACCAGCAGTACTACACCTGCACCTGTCGACGACAAGTTGTTCTGCTTCCACGAGCACATCCAATGCTAGCATCAGTCATTCTACATTTGTTGTAGCCCAGCTAGCATGGACACTGACAGTTGAGAATCTGATGCAGAAGAAAAGCTACTGACTCCTTACCCGGGAAAGCACCAAACAACAGACAGGGACATTGGACCATCGAACTACATTGATTTGGGGTTCACTTAAATTGGGAGTAGTGCCTTTCCTCAGCCACAGTGTGTTATATGTGATAAAGTATCTCACAACTCGATGAAACCTTCAATCTTGCGCAGACATTTAGAAACAAAACATGTCAATTTGAAAAATAAGCCACAGGAGTTTGAGCTACAATAGACAACTTTTGAGTTGTAAGACATGTATAAAAGCAACTGATACCATTAATAAGAAGGGCTAGAAGCATCTTATATGGTGAGCTACCGAGTGGCTGGGACAGGCAAGACCCAGACTATTGTAGAGGACTGAATTCTTCCTGCTGCCGCGGAGATGGCTGGGACAATGCTGGGGGAAAAGGCCAACAAACCAGACACTGACTTCATCAAACAACACTGTTTCACGATGCATCAGTGACATGGCAGATGTTTTGAAACAATCACTGCTTCGCATACACGCCAGTGAATTCTATGCGTTACAGCTGGATGAGTCAACAGATGTGGCGGGCCTGGCACAGCTCCTGGTCTGTTACATTTATGGGGAGTTAATTAAGGAAGACATCCTCTTCTGCAAACCACTGGAAACCAGGACAACAGGAGAGGATATGTTTAAAATACTAAACAGCTTTGTGACATCTAATGGACTTTGGTGGTTAAGATGTGTTGGTATCTGTACTGATGGAGCAAAAGCCATGACAGTGAGACATAGTGGAGTGATAACACACGTGCAAGCAATTGCTCCCGACGCCACTTGGGTCACTGCAGCATCCACCGAGAGGGATCCTTCAAGAACACCCTTCTCATTAACCTGCGGTGAGTTATTCACAATTTCCGATGAACAAAAAATATTTTATATGTAAGATGGCTAAATAAAGAGCAAAATGATTGATTATTATTCTATTCTTATTTGTGCCCTGGTCCTATAAGAGTTATTTGCTACTTCCCACGAGCCGGGTTGTGACAGAAACCCACAGTCATTCTTATGTTTAATAAACACATTGTATAGTGTGCGTGGCAGGCTTATTACAATGATGGAAGAAAAAAGACACTTGAGAGTGTGCTGAACCTGGTGCTAAACAGCTAGAGGTTGACTGTTTGAAGGAGTAGAACCACTGTTCTAGACTTTAACCTACTAACTCAATATCCCTGTCTGTCTGATCTCTCTAGACTAACCTACTAACCCAATATCCCTGTCTGTCTGATCTCTCTAGACTAACCTACTAACTCAATATCCCTGTCTGTCTGATCTCTCTAGACTAACCTACTAACCCAATATCCCTGTCTGTCTGATCTCTCTAGACTAACCTACTAACCCAATCTCCATGTCTGTATGATCTCGCTCTCCAACTCCCTCCTATCTGACCTTGCTCAATGTTCCCCCTCCATTTCCTTCTCTCGCTGACCACAATGTGTGGTGGACTTTTCTGCCTTTATTGTGTCCTCTTATAATTTCATTAATGCATGTTGTAGTTTGTTACGCGGTTTTAATTTGTTATTGTCTAATAAACAAGTCAAAGTCTGACCTACCTTGCTGAGTTTCTCTCCCTTCCTTTCCTCCCTCGGACCCACCTTGCTGAGTTTCTCTCCCTCGCTGTGGGGAATGAGCGTCTTGAGCGATTGGAAGCCGGAGTTGATGCTCTGCATGCGCCGCCGCTCGTTGCTGTTGGCGATCTCCCGGCGGATCCGCCGCTCCTGGTCGCGCGCCGTCTCGGGGTCAGAGGAATGTTCGCCAGGCTGGGGGGGAGGAAGAGGTCATAAGGTTACACAATAGGGGTCAAAGGTCCACAGAGTAGATATCAAGCGAGATCTTCAAGTTGACCACTATTGGTCAGTTTTGAATGGAGTATAAACTCAAAACATGAATGAACCTACTGTGAGCAACAGTGCAGCTATGTATGAACTATCAAAACAGAACCATTGTGATGGTCAATTTCGATGCTAAAAATACAGTAACAACCATGTCATGTGCCATGCTTCCTACTACCAAGCTGACTGTGCCCTGGGAAAACAGCATGAAAGTGCAGAACAGGCTTTGATGCTGTTTTCTTATAACACCCCAGCAGACACTTCACGTGGCCCACTACACAATGCTGACTTTCCTGCTAGAACCCCTGGCCAAACCCCATTGTTTCAGACCTCTGAACCCACGGAACACAGCCTGTGAGAATTCCAACCATAAAAGCGTTTGTCATCCTGATTTGTTCAGCATGGCTCCCACACAGATTCCATTTGGGATGGGAAATGTCTAATTGAACTTCCACATCCTCTGTATCTAATGGGAGTATCACTGGGAAGCTTTCTAGTAGCAAGGCTCTTATCAGTACTGCCTCAGCTGCCTCAGAGCAAACACAGGGAACAATTGTGCAGACACAGATGGGGAGAGAGACCGTGTCTGCTGTTTCCTTACAACCCAGAAACCAGCCAGCAAACACAGCCTCTGCCAAATCACGACTGGGTGGTAGCGAATAGCGAACCCAGTCACAAATACAACCACCATAGCATGACAGACCAGGAACAGTATATTAGATGAGTTGCTTTAAACAGGGTCCCCAAATTATAGCAACATTAACGTAATAAACATTTAGTATTATGATAATAAATACACATTTGTAAGTGAGAAATCATGTTTGACAATGTATTATGGCCAAATGTGCACATAAAAGACTAGAATTGAGTGTTGCTTGGGCAATTTTATGCAAAATCCTACAATCGGATTTTTACACAATTCGAAAATAGAACTACATGTCCCAGACCACGTGCGCAGACCACACTTTATCCTTCATCTCCGCCTCCCTGTCTACTAAAGGTTGCAAATGCATCGACTGGCCTTCCACTATACACACCCCTAATTAAAAAGACCACTACTAATTCCTCAATCGGTTGCGGAATGCCTCGCGGCGTCACAATCAATTTCATACGGTCCAATCTGTTTTAGAATGCATCGCGCCGCCACACTGCTGCGTTCAAAACCACTCATCGAGTCCTCCGCCATTACAACAATGCGACTGCTTCCTCTACATGCGGCGGCATTGCTGAGCTGCGGGAGAAAAGACGCAGTGCATACGGTACTAGAGTGCACCAAAATGTGGCCAAGAATACCAGCGAAACAGTGATTTCGTTGCACAAATGCGATTACTTAAACTTTCACCGCGAATTTTACATAAATTATCCGGAAATGTGAAGTTACTGGAGGGAAGACTACGACAGATCCCTCACCACTTTAGTACAAGCATGGCCGCACTGCCCACAATAACTTCAGCGCGCTCCCCAACGAACGGAGCAAACAGTACCCCTAGGACGTGAACGAAACATTCATAACAAAGGTGCGACACCTTTGTTATACATGTACTACCTCTCTTGCTCATATGTAAATTAGTATACTTATCCAAAACATAACCGTTGGGATAATATCAAAATAGCCAGGGATCTCTCGTAACAGAGCAGCGGCGTGGTGTGCATGTAACCACGTGGGGTATGTTTGTTAGCTACTAAATGTCTAGATTTCGCTAAAGTAACGGTAAAATTAAGTTACATGTGAATGTACTGAATCGTCTTCTACCTAATATGAGTACTTAATCGATATTCAATAAAGGTAATTGTCTCGCTCTTTGACAGTGGGTCGTGTACAGTACACAATAACATACAGATCAAATCAAGCATGTTTCCACGCCACAGTCGCTAAATGCGCACCACCAGCAGAGATAAACAAATTGTTATCGTATACAATAAGGCGAAATAGTAAAAGTGCACACACACCTACAAAGACCCCCAATCACTTCCTTCTCCGTTTTCCTAAAATGTTGCAAGGAAGGCACCTTCTGTGCTGGTACCATGAAATACTCCATGCTTTCCTCTCCAGTTGTGTGTCCCCCGGTTCAAATGAATTAACGCACAAAATATGTTCCAGTTTCAGGTGCAAATTCCCTTGCTCATAAATCTAGAATAATTTCATAATTCGGAAAATTCCTTATGTAGTAGCAGAGCAGTCGGAGTTCTAAACGTTACTCCACTTCCAGCTGATAGGGTTCCCTCGTTGTGTGGCGCTCTCAATCTCTCTCTTTTCCTTCTGCATGTACGTGTATGTGTGTAGTTGCAGCTGATCGGATGTCTTTCAAGGCGGGAAACAGCTGGTAGGAATCACACAGCACCACCAAAAGCCTCCTTCCGCGGACAGAGGGACTGCATCATGTAAACAAAGGATTATTTAAATCTTCACTGGAGGGGGCGAGGCACGAGTCTGGTTGATTAAATGATAGCCACAAATGTAGAATTGTTTCCATTGAGTGATACCGATCACTGATGCTATATCTCGAATCCTAGTAGCCTAATCTACAGTTATTATGACATTATCTATTTTACGAGGATTTTCCACGTAAATTAGGAAAAACATTTTTTTTTTGCATGCGTCACTTAGTTATTTTAAATCTACGATGTTTTTCGAAATGTTAACGATAGAGCTGGAGGAAACCAGTCTGTTGTAGGGGCACTGGTCTCCTCTCACTATGAAGCGAACAAGCGGGATCAGCTGACGAGTTGGCAGGGCTCACAAAAACAGCAACAAACTGAGGGGGGCTCGAGTGGGGAGAGGAGCGAAGGGAAACAGCGCCGAGAGAAAGAGGCTGACTTTGAACAGCTGAATGTGTTCACCATTTTGGATGTAGGAGAGGAGAGTTACCTAATCGCCACTCCTGCCTTGTTGGTGCGTGCTGTGCGAGCAGAACAGAACTCGAGCCACAAAATGGGAGCAGTACCCTTGCACCCGGAAATGTGTGTAATATAAGCGTGTGTAGCAATGTTACAATGTTGGTCAATTTCACGGCGGATCATTCGCTGCTGCAACAATTGTTACACTTGCTGCTGTTGCTGTGTACAATGTTGCATGCAAGGCTATTACGGCGTTATAGTATAGCGCCATCTTTCTCCCCAAACTGCAAGTTTAGCACAGGATAATTTAGCTACTTATTGACACGCCCCAGCTATTGCTTTTCCAATGCTATTAGCGATTAATAGTTTTTACATGACATCATAGATAGGCTGGACCTAGAGTCATTGACAAAACAAATGAACGCCTGCAGTCAGCTGGTTTTGCTTCTAGGCTAAAGGAGCTCACTGTGTGGTCAGGTTAGATCCTGCCATGGAAAAGGAAGACCTGGCGCATGTTCTGTAGCGTGATGCACCATGCAACATACACAGTATTGCAGATGACATTGACAATACACAACTATTTTCAGCTACTAAAGAGACATCATCGAGGGAGGCTATTCCACATTCCTATGTAACTTTAAGTGTGCCCATATGATCTGAATGGTCTGAATAACATACCTGTAATAAATGGAGGGCAGGAATGATTAGAGCATTTTGCATTATGTCAGAGAACATTGTTAGTTGCATAGCCCATACACATAATTATAAGCAAAGTAGCCTATTACATAACTAATATGGTGAACCATTAAGAGCCTAAACTCATGCCTCCAGTCTCATTTCTGATTCTGCTCTTCACACCTGAATCTGAGCATTCCCAACAGGGTTTATTCAGTAGTCTACCAAGTCATAAAAAAATGAACAACTGGATTCGTTTTATAAAAACCTCTGCAACAAATCTAACATACTGTACATTGGTAAAGGTGGCAATGAATCTGTTACTACATATTTTTGCACCAGTCATCATTGCTCATAGGGCTACACTTCTCCTCCAGTACACTGGTAACACACACACACACACACACACACAGGCCCCGGAGGACAGCCAGGGACACTGGCATAATACCACCTAAAGGACGAAGGCAACACAGTTGAACAGGAATATAATGAATTAGTAAAGTGTCATGTTCATACCCTTCAGTCTAACATGAACGTAATATGTGTGTGAACATGTTGCTTGGGGGCTATTGTTACAGTGGGGCAAAAAAGTATTTAGTCAGCCACCAATTGTGCAAGTTCTCCCACTTAAAAAGATGAGAGAGGCCTGTAATTTTCATCATAGGTACACTTCAACTATGACAGACAAAATGAGGAAATCCAGAAAATCACACTGTAGGATTTTTAATGAATTTATTTGCAAATTATGGTGGAAAATAAGTATTTGTATATGTTATATATAAATATATATATATGTTATACTGTAGATGGTATAATGTTATCTGTTACAAGTATTTTATGTATATTTACTTTAAAGTTTCTAATATAACAGGTTCACGCAAGCTGATTTGTGCACGTAGGCCTACACTTAAAGGCTATACAGTCAAGTAATGTTGTCGACCTGCCATTATGTTTAGAGTTATGTGATAACTGTCTGTCTGGTGGCTGTGGTGCTACACATGACTTACCCTTCACCTTAAATAACCTGTTTGCATGGCTGTTTTCATCAATAGTAATTATTTACACATTAATATAGGCTATGTTTATTTGTGTACTTTAGTGTGAGTGTATTTGCCTATGAATGTAACATTTTTGCATGTACCACTAGGTACCAGCCACTATAGGTCCAAAGAGTTCTGTACACAACATAGGTGTTGCATAACTTCCTCGTTACTTAACGTATGCCCCAGACATATTAACCCATATTTTCCCAGAGACAGACATATTCACCCAATATCATGCACAATTTACATGTTGGACATGATCATTAGTCCTCGTCTTGGGAGAGCTAGACATATGTGCAACCCAGCACTAAAACACCAGACACAACTGGGCGGCAGGTAGCCTAGCGGTTAGAGTGTTGGGTGAGTAACCAAAAGATCACTGGTTCGAATACCCACGCCGACAAGGTGAAAAATCAGAAATCTGTCAATGTGCTCTTGAGCAAGGCAGTTAAATCTAATTTGCTCCATGGGCGCTGTACCACTATGTCTGACCCTGTAAAACAACCAATTTCACTGCATGTGACAATTAAACATGTATTATTATTAACTACTCGTCAAGATAATATGGCGTATTAATGATGGGCTGGAACAAAAGCCTGCTCACTTTGAAGCTCATGACCAGATTGGAGAGTCAAAATTCACAATTTGCTATTACTGACACGACCTCTGGTGGTTGGATGAGGTAAAACAATGTTACTGGTTCAGCACTAACCTGAAACACCATAATTGCTCTGGGGTTTTTGGTACTCCGAGGCAGTGTATCGGAGTTCTCCCCAAGCAACACAAGTGGGCTATACCTAATGGTGCACTGCAATAATTATTAGGGCTATGGGCCTCGGTATGTGCCACCTATTGCATTAGGAATTCATTGACTTGGTAGGTAGCCTAAGTACATTGATTGGTCCCTGCCATTTCCTAAATTAATTTAGTAATTGAATAACAATAGACAAAAAGATAGGCATTTATATAGGTATATTTATAATAGTACTATTTTCTCCCATCATCTCTAATAAACTGAACGCGAAGGAATAGAAAATAAGCAAATGTCACTTATAAGACACCAAAACAACTAGAAACACGTTGAATATAAAGAAGTTAACGGGTTAAATATGAACACCAAATATGTGGCAAGGAGTTTTTTTAAAGAAGCTCAGCAATTTCCTGTTTAAACTTGGGAAAACAGAGACGTGTCCAGTGACACAGATGCGTTAAAACATGCAAACCAATTGTCCCCTAACACATAAATATCCTTTATGATTTTCTGTATGGTTCATTGTAAGAGTTCAAGCGGGTTAAAGAAAACGGTATGTTCAGCGGGGAGGAAAGAGACTTATTTTGAGAGGAGCTGAGGACTGACTGCCCATGGTGGATGGGCGGAGCAGCAAGCATGCGCTGAGCTGGCAGAGCCGGGGCTCGTCTGCTGCGCGCGAGGAGAGGGAGATCACGGGCTGGCTCGGGTCCTCTCAGACGGACGCGGGGAGACCACCTTACCAATCACGTCTCCTTGAGGACTAAATAGGCGAGAACATAAAAGAGCAAGAGGGAGTGAGAGACGGAGAAATAGAAGAACAGAAAGCTATAAGGACAACACCTCCGTTTGTAACCACAGGGAGTCGGCATCTGGAAACATAACGAGCG
>NW_027008372.1:15000-17500 GCF_036934945.1 Oncorhynchus masou masou | reverse complement strand
TTGGGTATAACCACATAGAACTACCGACTGAGCCACACAGGACCCTAAGAATAGCCTACACACAGCAAAATATCAAAAATCAATAGAAACCACATTCCTGTTGTTGAAAGTACCAACAGATGCTAGAACCTTGAGAATGGTTTATAAACGGACTAATCAAGTTTAAAAGGAGTAGAACGTCCAAACGGACTCATTCAAGTTTAAAAGGAGTAGAACGCCAAACAGACTAATTCAAGTTAAAAGGAGTACGTAAACGGACTAATTCAAGTTAAAAAGGAGTAGAACGCCAAACGGACTAATTCAAGTTAAAAAGGAGTAGAACGTCCAAACAGACTAATTCAAGTTAAAAAGGAGTAGAACGTCCAAACGGACTAATTCAAGTTAAAAATAGAACGTCCAAACGGACTAATTCAAGTTAAAAGGAGTAGAACGTCCAAACGGACTAATTCAAGTTAAAAAGGAGTAGAACGTCCAAATGGACTAATTCAAGTTAAAAAGGAGTAGAATGTCCAAACGGACTAATTCAAGTTAAAAAGATGAGTAGAACGAAAACAGACTAATTCAAGTTAAAAAGGAAGAACGTCCAAACAGACTAATTCAAGTTCAAACTAGAACGTCCAAACAGACTAATTCAAGTTAAAAAGGAGTAGAACGTCCAAACAGACTAATTCAAATTTAAAAGGAGTAGAATGTCCAAACGGACTAATTCAAGTTAAAAAGGGAGTAGAACGTCCAAATGGACTAATTCAAGTTAAAAAGGAGTAGAATGTCCAAACGGACTAATTCAAGTTAAAAAGGAGTAGAACGTCCAAACAGACTAATTCAAGTTAAAAAGGAGTAGAACGTCCAAACAGACTAATTCAAGTTCAAAAGGCGTAGAACGTCCAAACGGACTAATTCAAGTTAAAAAGGAGTAGAACGTCCAAACAGACTAATTCAAGTTAAAAAGGAGTAGAATGTCCAAACAGACTAATTCAAGTTAAAAAGGAGTAGAACGTCCAAACGGACTAATTCAAGTTAAAAAGGAGTAGAACGTCCAAACGGACTAATTCAAGTTAAAAAGGAGTAGAATGTCCAAACGGACTAATTCAAGTTAAAAAGGAGTAGAACGTCCAAACAGACTAATTCAAGTTTAAAAAGGAGTTGGAGCACTCATCAAAAAGGCAGAGATGGATTTCTTATTGCTCACTGTAATCCACTAGAACCTGCACCACTGAAATGAATCCAGGTAAGACAACCAAAGGGAACTGTTAGCCGAGCACTTTTAAGGCTCTCACACATCTCACCAAATGTGGATCTACCGTTTATCTTCAGATCGTTCAGCCCGCTGTGTTTTAGGGACCACCTGCTGTAGACGTCAGACTGCTGTCATTTTTCACGCGATTCTACAAGTTAAATGGTGCGCACTCGTTTCGCAAATTACATTCAGAGGTGCTAAGTACTCTGAGCCAGCAGATGCTATTGGTGTGTCTGAGCATTTACTCTGTGGCTTGTTTAAGCTTTCAGTGTCACAGCCACTGCTTGGAGAACGGAGAGCCCAGTTAGACACTCTGGAACTGCGTGTGTCTGATTTAATATCTCAGTGGGATGCCAATAGCAGCCAGTGGATTACGGTCGGGCTGAAAGGCAACGCAGCAGCAGGGGTCCTGGATTAGAGCGGCCAGTGAATGTCGAGGCACGCAGTGGAGACAAGTGGGGACAAGCCGAGACAACTCCCTCACACTCACACACTTATCAGCACCGCGAGGGACTCCAGGAGAAGCCTACCCCCACCCACCCACTTATCTGGAGCTATGGCTCCTCGTGGCGAGTGTCACCCGCTCAATCACAGGGTTCAGTCAAGAGGCTGGTTTTCCAAAAGCCTTCCACGCTGAGGTAGTAGTTTAGTTCTCTTGAATAGCTAAGGCCGGGATTTAAACAAACTGCAATCCGTAGACATCGTACTGCACTTGACATTTAAATACCATTTCCCTGTAGTTCTCCCGTGTTTCTCCTCACTGACACAAGCGTTGAACACACCGTTTCTTGGTTTAAAACAGTGGTATTCAAACTTTTTCGGCGAGAATCCCATTTTTTTCACCAGAATTTCTGACAACCCCAAATCTAATGATACAACCTTCAAATCTGCACATTCTTATTTTCACATAAAACATAACCTTCGATCCTTTAAATGTTTATCTCAAAATTAAAAGAACCAATAAAAACATTTACTCCCCAACAAAATATTTTCCCCGACTGAATAGCACTGTTTGAAAAGAACTCCATGTGATAGAATGACTGACATTATCACGTGATAACTATACTGTTCCTGAACCCTTTTCTGGGATATTAAGTATGTTACTATCTATGTCTATCTACACTGAGGGTAAACTATCAAAATAAAGGAAGTCGCACATTTAAACTCCCAGCAATTTAATGGGTATTTACCAATGTTTCGGCATCACTGTGCCTTCCTCAGGGTCTGTGATGCCGAAACGCTGGTAAAACCCCATTAAATTGC
>NW_027008372.1:0-12500 GCF_036934945.1 Oncorhynchus masou masou | reverse complement strand
ACCTGACTGTCAAATCGTGGGATTTCCGATCGATGTCTGTGGTGCCAAATCTGCTTGTAGGCTATATTTACCTGTTTGTGTGTTTACTTGTCATGTGGCAAAGTCACTACTTTCTTTTCACTCGTGTGAAAAATGTGGATGTGTGTAAAACCCTCCGTAGTCTATGTTGTTTTAGGCGTAATATTACAAGCCCACGGGGAACAAGTTTTTAAAACAAGTTGTTTAGTTTCATTCGATTATGATTGGAATTGTTCGCTGTGTTTTTAGATGTTACCACTAGTGAAATAATCTGGTTTATTGACAACGCTAGACATGTCCATGGCTCAGACATAATGCATTTTACAGTAGGCTTACATCACTGGGAATGCTATGTTAACAGTATATTTCCATATTGAAGCCATGCAATTACTGTTCAAAAACATATTCAACATATTTAGCAAATATGGGATAGGCCGAAATGTTGTTATTTTGTTTGTGTAGATTATTTAACAAAATAGGCGACAACGGACTAACATTCGATTCGGAGTGGATGACAACACAATACATACAAGACTGTAAAAACACAACTTCAAGAAGACACATATTTAGCCATGGAGCACATTCTGATTGGCCAGTGAGGGGTCAAGCCTCGACACACATTCAACCTGTTTATTCATCAAAACCCAGCTCTTTCACCTCTCTGCCCTGTACTGTGTCCTTAATTCTGGTTATGAAAATAGAATAAATATTTCTGACACCCTGAACCTATAGCTACCGCCAGTGCTTAGATTTTCCATTGCATTAGGTTTGTTAAAATAGAGCCATATGAGTGCTGATCTAGGACCAGTTTAATCTTTTAGATCAAATTGAATAAGATTACATGGACGGGGGAACTGATCCTAGACCAACCCTCCTACGCTTTATAAATATGGTCCTTTCGCCCCTGGGCTCGTCTATAGGAGTGCTGATCTAGGACAAGTTTTGCCATTAGATTATAATGAATATTATTACTTGGACAAGTGGGGGGGTCCTCGATCCTGATCTGATCCTAGATCAGCACTTCTACTTTGATTTACGAATTTGGGTCCAGGCCAGTAAAACCACCCCTATCTGGCTGGGCCTTGGCCCCGACCCTCCCAGCCCACAGACCATGCATACCTCTCCAGTTAAACTGTAACCACTAATCACAACAAGGCCTCACCGTTTCCTCCTTGGAGCAGATCATTCATGTATTCTGGGGGTTGTTTCATTAACCTGTATTTACTGTAGTTCCCCCAGTCCTGATCACCTGAATGGGATGGGACGTCCCAGAAGAGAACAGTTGAAGTCAGGAACTAAGGTAGGAGATGCCATGGTGAACTTGAAGGCTCCCTGCGCTATGGGTTCAGTTCCCTTGCTGTTTGTCTACAGGGCTGCATTTCCAAAATAAACACTGACAATTCTGTGCCTCACCCCCAGGCGCCTCCCTCCCTCCCTCCCTCCCTCCCCCTCCCTCCCTCCCTCCCTCCCTCCCTCCCTCCCTCCCTCCCTCCCTCCCTCCCTCCCTCCCTCCCTCCCCCTCCCTCCAGCTGCCCTGTGTTTCTGGAGCGAGAGAACTTCAGCTCTGAGACATCTTAAAAACAATAGACAGACCAGACAACTTGATGGGGGAAAGTCTGAGTATTAACACAGAAGACAGGAGGAAAGCCAAAGTTATAACAAAAACAGAAATTAACAAAACAATGGAGAGGAGTTCATTTGATGAAGTTTTCTATAGTTTGTTGGTTGACAATAACAGTAATAACAGACAATAACAGCAATGACTAGGTAATATATGTCATACTGAGCATTAAGCTCCCAAATGAGCGCTCTGCATCTAGAGCTCGCAAGAGCTCTAAAACGGTATGAGAGCTCTACTATATGAGCTCTGAGCATTAGACAATGTTAGTTGCATTCAATCCTTTCTAGGTTATAATCCCCAGGTCATAATTAACATTTAGCTCCCAAATGAGAGCTCTGCA
Organism: Oncorhynchus masou masou; assembly: GCF_036934945.1. Taxonomy (NCBI): domain Eukaryota; kingdom Metazoa; phylum Chordata; class Actinopteri; order Salmoniformes; family Salmonidae; genus Oncorhynchus; species Oncorhynchus masou. The sequence continues at coordinate 10,521 of NW_027008372.1, read as the reverse complement.
TCTAGAGTTTGCAGGAGCTAAAACTGCCTAAGAGCTCTACTATATGAGCCTCCATGAGCTCTGATGAGTAACTTTTTTTTTAACAAAACTATGCTATGCATACTCTACTGTAGCGCTTGCAAACACTCTAAAGTTGACTGAGAGCTCTAATATATGATCTCTAGCAGTAACATTAACATTTAGTTACCAAATGAGAGCTCTACATTTAGAGCATGCAGGAGCTTTAAAGATGTCTAAGAGCTCTACTATATGAGCTCTGGTCAGTAACATTAGTTACCAAATGAGAGCTCTACTATTTGAGCTCTGGTCAGTAACATTAATTACCAAATGAGAGCTCTACTATTTGAGCTCTGGTCAGTAACATTAATTACCAAATGAGAGCTCTACTATTTGAGCTCTGGTCAGTAACATTAGTTACCAAATGAGAGCTCTACTATATGAGCTTTGGTCAGTAACATTAGTTACCAAATGAGAGCTCTACTATATGAGCTCTGGTCAGTAACGTTAATTACCAAATGAGACTACGTAGAGCTTGCAGAAGCTCTAACGCTGTCAGAAAGCTCTGCGGTAGGGTACCGTCATATGCTAGCCTGACAGCAGCAGTTTAACTGGGACCACAGCTGGTTTGTATTATTATTTACTTACGTGGCCAACACCCTCCCTGGATTCTCTGGTATACAGACCCACAATATTATAGAACTATTATAATGCTGCAGCAATGCAATATGTAAATATAAGGAAGGCACGTGAATATGTACAGGTGTAGGATCTTAATTTGATCACCCTGTTGTTGAAGGAAATGCAAACTTGTAATGTATTCAAGGCTAAAAAGGTTTTTAAAGTGTGTAATTTCCTCTCTAAAATGTCAGACTTGATTTGTTCAAACTAAAAATGTATCAACCCCTACACAAAGTCCATGAATTACAATCCACACAATAATTCACATTTCCTGTTGCTGCAGGATTATTTTTCTGCAGTGAGAATCTGGTCGAATTAAGATTCTACATATGTAAATGTGTGTTTGTTCTGGGGAGAGAGAGAGTGGAGTGAGAGGAGAGAGTGTGGAGAGAGACAATGATTTTCAATAAGTGGATGAGGAGAAATAGAAGGACAGATTGAAAGAGGGAGTGATTCTGTAAGGAGGATGAGAAAGGACGGAGGGAGGGAGGAAGAAAGAAAAAAAAGTGTATGAGGCATTTGTGAGAGAGAAACAAGGCCCTCTCAAGTCTGGGCCTGGGCTTGGCTCTGTGTCTGCCTGTGCCTGGGCAAATCCCATTCCTGTCAGCAGAGAGCTCCCTCTGAGGCTCTGCCCTTGCCCCGCCTCTTCACTCCTCCTCCACCCACCTCCCACACCTGACTCCCTGTGACTCCTTCTGTCTCTTTTTTAACTCCCTCCTTCCTCTCCTCCCCTGCTCCCCTACACCTAACCTCTGACTTCAGCTCCCCCCTCTCCCCCTCCTTCCTCTCCTCCCCTGCTCCCCTACACCCACCCTCTGACTTCAGCTCCCCCCTCTCCCCCTCTTTCCTCTCCTCCCCTGCTCCCCTACACCCACCCTCTAACTTCAGCTCCCTCCTCTCCCCCTCCTTCCTTCCTCTCCTCCCCTGCTCCCCTACACCTAACCTCTGACTTCAGCTCCCTCCTCTCCCCTCCTTCCTCTCCTCCCCTGCTCCCCTACACCTAACCTCTGACTTCAGCTCCCCCCTCTCCCCTCCTTCCTCTCCTCCCCTGCTCCCCTACACCTAACCTCTGACTTCAGCTCCCCCCTCTCTCCTCCTTCCTCTCCTCCCCTGCTCCCCTACACCCAACCTCTGACTTCAGCTCCCCCCTCTCCCCTCCTTCCTCTCCTCCCCTGCTCCCCTACACCCACCCTCTGACTTCAGCTCCCTCCTCTCCCCCTCCTTCCTCTCCTCCCCTGCTCCCCTACACCCACCCTCTGACTTCAGCTCCCCCCTCTCCCCCTCCTTCCTCTCCTCCCCTGCTCCCCTCCACCCACCCTCTGACTTCAGCTCCCCCTCTCCCCCTCCTTCCTCTCCTCCCCTGCTCCCCTACACCCACCCTCTAACTTCAGCTCCCCACTCTCCCCCTCCTTCCTCTCCTCCCCTGCTCCCCTCCACCCACCCTCTGACTTCAGCTCCCCCCTCTCCCCCTCCTTCCTCTCCTCCCCTGCTCCCCTACACCCACCATCTAACTTCAGCTCCCCCTCTCCCCCTCCTTCCTCTCCTCCCCTGCTCCCCTCCACCCACCCTCTGACTTCAGCTCCCCCTCTCCCCCTCCTTCCTCTCCTCCCCTGCTCCCCTACACCCACCCTCTGACTTCAGCTCCCCCTCTCCCCCTCCTTCCTCTCCTCCCCCTGCTCCCCTACACCCACCATCTAACTTCAGCTCCCCCTCTCCCCCTCCTTCCTCTCCTCCCCTGCTCCCCTACACCCACCCTCTGACTTCAGCTCCCCCTCTCCCCCTCCTTCCTCTCCTCCCCTGCTCCCCTACACCCACCCTCTGACTTCAGCTCCCCCTCTCCCCCTCCTTCCTCTCCTCCCCTGCTCCCCTACACCCAACCTCTGACTTCAGCTCCCCCTCTCCCCCTCCTTCCTCTCCTCCCCTGCTCCCCTACACCCACCCTCTGACTTCAGCTCCCCCTCTCCCCCTCCTTCCTCTCCTCCCCTGCTCCCCTACACCCACCCTCTGACTTCAGTTCCCCCTCTCCCCCTCCTTCCTCTCCTCCCCTGCTCCCCTACACCCAACCTCTGACTTCAGCTCCCCCCTCTCCCCCTCCTTCCTCTCCTCCCCTGCTCCCCTACACCCACCCTCTGACTTCAGCTCCCCCTCTCCCCCTCCTTCCTCTCCTCCCCTGCTCCCCTACACCCACCATCTAACTTCAGCTCCCCCTCTCCCCTCCTTCCTCTCCTCCCCTGCTCCCCTACACCCACCCTCTGACTTCAGCTCCCCCCTCTCCCCCTCCTTCCTCTCCTCCCCTGCTCCCCTACACCCACCCTCTGACTTCAGCTCCCTCCTCTCCCCCTCCTTCCTCTCCTCCCCTGCTCCCCTACACCCACCCTCTGACTTCAGCTCCCCCCTCTCCCCCTCCTTCTCTTTCATTCCCTCCGTTTCTACCTCCTTTTATTTCTCCCCCACTTTCACAGCTCTATAACTATATAACCCCTGCAATACATAAGGCATTATTCATGGTATAGACATACTGTATGCAGAGAGGAAAACACAGTTTGGTCTGTAACTATTTACCCTCAGTATGGGGATGTTGCCAGCACAAATTTGATTCATATGTGCCCCGTAGCTGTTTTCTGCCAATGTGGGAACTTATATAAGTTTGGAAAGTCTATGCAGATGTCATGTAAAAAATCAGCCATTCAGCCTCTCTTGGACGACAATAGAAGTTGAATAAACAAATAAACAAAATCGAAGTTTATTTCTGAAAAATAGCATTCATCAGAATTTGTGGTGCAGATGTTGCCATAGAAATAGTATGATTGAAAGGACAGTCCCTTTCACGTCAACGTTCGGTGATGGGTGGACACCTACTCAGCCTACTAACCAGCTGATGCTGAGCTAGTGAGGACACTCGATACCGGATCCTGGATGCTGGCTCTGTAAAGGAAGTGACAGTTCACTTCCATCCTCCTCCCACTCTTTAACACTGTCAGCTGACTCACACTCTCATAACGTTGGAGATCCAAAGCCCTGTCCAGCACCCGGCCGCCATCCAGTAGAAAACACTGCTCTTTTTTAAAACACATAAATATGTCAGAGCCAGCATCATTCTCTCTAGGGCTCCATACTGTTCCCTATGTCAGAGCTGGCATCGTTCTCTCTAGGGCTCCATACTGTTCCCTATGTCAGAGCCAGCATAATTCTCTCTAGGGCTCCATACTGTTCCCTATGTCAGAGCTGGCATCGTTCTCTCTAGGGCTCCATACTGTTCCCTATGTCAGAGCCAGCATCATTCTCTCTAGGGCTCCATACTGTTCCCTATGTCAGAGCTGGCATCGTTCTCTCTAGGGCTCCATACTGTTCCCTATGTCAGAGCCAGCATCATTCTCTCTAGGGCTCCATACTGTTCCCTATGTCAGAGCTGGCATCGTTCTCTCTAGGGCTCCATACTGTTCCCTATGTCAGAGCCAGCATCATTCTCTCTAGGGCTCCATACTGTTCCCTATGTCAGAGCTGGCATCGTTCCCTCTAGGGCTCCATACTGTTCCCTATGTCAGAGCCGGCATCGTTCTCTCTTGGGCTCCATACTGTTCCCTATGTCAGAGCTGGCATCGTTCTCTCTAGGGCTCCATACTGTTCCCTATGTCAGAGCCAGCATCATTCTCTCTAGGGCTCCATACTGTTCCCTATGTCAGAGCTGTCATCGTTCCCTCTCAGGCTCCATACTGTTCCCTATGTCAGAGCCGGCATCGTTCTCTCTAGGGCTCCATACTGTTCCCTATGTCAGAGCCGGCATCGTTCTCTCTTGGGCTCCATACTGTTCCCTATATCAGAGCCGGCATTGTTCTCTCTAGGGCTCCATACTGTTCCCTATGTCAGAGCCAGCATCGTTCTCTCTAGGGCTCCATACTGTTCCCTATGTCAGAGCCGGCATCGTTCTCTCTAGGGCTCCATACTGTTCGCTATGTCAGAGCTGGCATCGTTCTCTCTAGGGCTCCATACTGTTCCCTATGTCAGAGCCAGCATCGTTCTCTCTAGGGCTCCATACTGTTCCCTATGTCAGAGCCGGCATCGTTCTCTCTAGGGCTCCATACTGTTCCCTATGTCAGAGCCGGCATCGTTCTCTCTAGGGCTCCATACTGTTCCCTATGTCAGAGCCGGCATCGTTCTCTCTAGGGCTCCATACTGTTCCCTATGTCAGAGCCGGCATCGTTCTCTCTAGGGCTCCATACTGTTCCCTATGTCAGAGCCAGCATCGTTCTCTCTAGGGCTCCATGCTGTTCCCTATGTCAGAGCCAGCATCGTTCTCTCTAGGGCTCCATACTGTTCCCTATGTCAGAGCCGGCATCGTTCTCTCTAGGGCTCCATACTGTTCGCTATGTCAGAGCTGGCATCGTTCTCTCTAGGGCTCCATACTGTTCCCTATGTCAGAGCCAGCATCGTTCTCTCTAGGGCTCCATACTGTTCCCTATGTCAGAGCCGGCATCGTTCTCTCTAGGGCTCCATACTGTTCGCTATGTCAGAGCCGGCATCGTTCTCTCTAGGGCTCCATACTGTTCCCTATGTCAGAGCTGGCATCGTTCTCTCTAGGGCTCCATACTGTTCCCTATGTCAGAGCCGGCATCGTTCTCTCTTGGGCTCCATACTGTTCCACTTTCTTTCTTCCATGTTTCCTTCCCGAAGCAGCGCACATGAAGTGTGTTAAGTATTGTGTGTAGTATTGTACATGTAGAGCAGAGTAGAGTATGGGACTGTTAACTTCTTCTTCTCTGGTGCTGAATATATCCAGAGTATGTTTACTGGAACCCAGCGGAACAGAGCAGAGATAGAAAGACAGATTATAGCTTTTCTATTGCCCATGTTTGCAGAGATCTTTCTAGATTATCGCACAAACACACATAAGGATGCACACGCTCATACGCACGCATGCACACACACACACCCCTCCACTGCCTGGTTGGCTTTGCAGAGGCAGACCTCCCCTGAAGGCAGCACAGCAGAAATGAGCACAAGGTCAGAGAAGGAATGTAGAGGAATGGCACCTGCCCAACCCATTTAAAACACCAGGACAAACACACATGCAACCATAAACGCGCACGCACGCACGCACACACACACACACACACTCACACACACAGAGGCATGAACACACACACAGACGGACGGACGGACGGATGGACGAACTGACAGACAGAGTTGTTGCTCTGGGGTTGCTCTGGGTAGATTCAGGGTTCACAGGTGGTGTTTTAAGGCTTTAGTCACATTGTTGGAGTCAAACAGTCATCACACAGGTGACCCTGGCCGTGACCCCACTCTCCAAGGGTGTCTCAGGGGGAGTTGGGATATGCAAAAAACTAGATCTGATTCACACATGCATATTAATACATATTAATACATATTAATACATACTAATACATATTAATACATACTAATACATATTAATACATACTAATACATATTAATACATACTAATACATATTAATTACATACTAATACATATTAATTACATACTTGTATTCATGTGTGAAATAGGACAAATATAAGCACCCACCTAATGACTATATTATAAGGTATGGTGTGGGATAGATAGTATTGTGTGGGGTTACCATTCAGGTTGGAGGATCTATGGCTGAACACTAGAGGATATGACCTTCTAGCTAGGCATCTGTAGGCTAAGCTTTGGGTGAATGGTGTTGGATCTATAAGAATCTATGGATTGGGGAGATATAGGAGATGGTTATAGCATGTGAAGGGTATAGGCTTCGGCTGTGCAAACGGCCAACGATTGTGGCTGAACTCTCCATGAGATCTGTTCGTAATGTTCCCTCCCTCCCTCGGTGGTGAAATCCAGAGAGCCAGCCAGCTGTAAGCCACTGGGTAATGTTCCCAAAGTCTGCTCTCTCTCCCACGCAGTTAACAGCCCACTGGCCTGGGGATTAATAGGGCTGACTAGCGTTTGGAAACAGGGGATATTGTGCACGATAAGGAACGACACCCTCTGCCGTATTTCAGCACCCGTTTGGAGGGGGACCAGGGGCGAGGAGGTTGGACCCTCGCAGTGACAGCATGAGGAATGGGGGACTGGTGGGCGGAGACCAACTAGAGCAGCTTTAAGGCGTCCGCATGCTTCCCAGACCAAACAGTTCAGAAGACATGTATCAGGACACTTTTGTCTTCATTTGTGTTAGTTTCTGGGCTGTTCATGCACACAACACTTGTTCTCCAGGCAAGCTGAGGTCAACGCCCCTTCGTCTGCGATTGGTCAACTGTAGAGATTCTTCAATAAAGTCTGCTGCAACTTAATAACACAAGGTCCATTCTCCCCTCCCTGGGAAGCTGAGTTCTTCTTCAATAGCCAGGGTAACATGATAGGATCTACAGCTGTATGAAGCAGCTCCCCGGGGGTGTGGCTGTGGTGTCCAGGGCTTTCACTGTGGTCGGACACGTAGAATGTACAAAGAGGGTGTAAAGTTACCCGTTCAGAATTCCTGGGCCGGCGCGCCCTGTCCCTGGGGGGAACCGGGTGAGGGGGAGACACCTGTGCACCAACCACGCTACGTTAGTGCCTAGTGTCAGCATCGAGAGGAGAGGGGGGACAGAGCACCAGATGTGCAGCAGGAGGCAGAAGCTCTGGCCAGGATGTGTTTGTGTGTGTGTGGGTGTTTTCAGGCTCCCAAAAGCAAAGCATATTGAGACGGGAAGAAAACAGGAAGAAGGAGAAACACAAAAATAGCAGAGAGTAATTAGCAGACAAACTGTGTGTGTATGTATATGTGTGTGTGTGTGTCAGAAAGACAGTGAGAGAGGGCTGGGCGGTCGACGTTGATGGGATAGTTTAGCCTCCAATGAGAGAGGGAGAGAACCAGACTGTACTGTGGGATCATTGGAGATAACTAGCATCTTTAAAAATGGGGGTGTCCTCCTCAGTGGGGGTGCCTCTCTTCACCTCACACGGGGTGCCTGTTTTCTCCTCTCTTCTCCTCACACAGGGTGCCTGTTTTCTCCTCTCTTCTCCTCACACGGGGCGCCTCTCTTCTCCTCTCCTCCTCACACGGGGTGCCTGTTTTCTCCTCTCTTCTCCTCACACGGGGCGCCTGTTTTCTCCTCTCTTCTCCTCACACGGGGTGCCTGTTTTCTCCTCTCTTCTCCTCACACGGGGCACCTGTTTTCTCCTCTCTTCTCCTCACACGGGGCACCTGTTTTCTCCTCTCTTCTCCTCACACGGGGTGCCTCTCTTCTCCTCTATTCTCCTCACACGAGGCACCTGTTTTCTCCTCTCTTCTCCTCACACAGGGTGCTTGTTTTCTCCTCTCTTCTCCTCACATGGGGTGCCTGTTTTCTCCTCTCTTCTCCTCACACGGGGTGCCTGTTTTCTCCTCTCTTCTCCTCACACGGGGTGCCTGTTTTCTCCTCTCTTCTCCTCACACAAGGTGCCTGTTTTCTCCTCTCTTCTCCTCACACAAGGTGCCTGTTTTCTCCTCTCTTCTCCTCACACGGGGTGCCTGTTTTCTCCTCTCTTCTCCTCACACGGGGTGCCTGTTTTCTCCTCTCTTCTCCTCACATGGGGTGCCTGTTTTCTCCTCTCTTCTCCTCACACGGGGCACCTGTTTTCTCCTCTCTTCTCCTCACACGGGGCACCTGTTTTCTCCTCTCTTCTCCTCACACAGGGCACCTGTTTTCTCCTCTCTTCTCCTCACACGGGGTGCCTGTTTTCTCCTCTCTTCTCCTCACACGGGGCACCTGTTTTCTCTGAGTGATACCACCCTCTTTGTCCCCCCCCCTCTCCCAAAAGCCTGGCAGCCAGACAAGGTCAACATGACAGCTTTTGTCTCTCCCTCTTTATCTGTCTCTGTTTCTGTGTCTTAGTTCAGCTGAGCGACAGGCTCCTCCCTAACACTGAGAGCCTTTCATCTTCTGGAGAGAGAGAGAGGGAGGAGAGAATGAGAGCGAGAGAGACAGTTAGATGGAACGAAAGAGCGAGTGAGGGAAGCGAGAGAGAGGGGTAGCACGAGAGAAACAGAGAGAGAGAGAGAGGGGGAGGGAGGAAGTGAAAAGAGAGAGATAAAAAGGGAGAGAGAGAATAGGAACAAGGCCAATAGACAGATGCAGAGGGACAGATGGAGGGAGAAAGAGATGGCAGGAGAGAGATAGAGGGGCATAATGGGAGCACTCAACTCTGATTTAACAAGTAGGCATGAAGCTTTTGTCACAAAGATGCCAAAGTGGGACCTAACTAAAAATCTTCTAGAAATGGGAGTACACTAAAACCTCATATAACCACACCAGAGGGGTTGGGTCAACCTCTCTTTCGTATCGTCTGAGATCCCCAAAGATTGGAAAGCTGCCGCGGTTATTCTCCTATTCAAAGTGGGAGACACTCTAGACCCAAACTGCTACAGACCTATATCTATCCTACCCTGCCTTTTCTAAGGTCTTCGAAAGCCAAGTTAATAAACAGATCAGCGACCATTTTGAATCCCACTGTACTTTCTCCGCTATGCAATCTGGTTTCCGAGCTGGTCATGGGTGCACCTCAGCCACGCTCAAGGTCCTAAACAATATCATAACCGCCATCGATAAGAGACAATACTGTGCAGCTGGTTCACCAACTACTTCTCAGATAGAGTTCAGTGTGTCAAATCGGAGGGCCTGTTGTCCGGGCCTCTGGCAGTCTCTATGGGGGTACCACAAGGTTCAATTCTCGGTCCGACTTTTCTCTGTATACATCAAGGATGTTGCTCTTGCTGCTGATGATTCTCTGATCCACCTCTTTGCAGACAACATCATTCTGTATACTTCTGGCCCCTCTTTGGACACTGTGTTAACTAACATCCAGACGAGCTTCAATGCCATACAACTCTCCTTCCGTGGCCTCCAACTGCTCTTAAATGCAAGTAAAACTAAATGTATGCTCTTCAACCGATTGCTGCCCATATCTGCCCGCCCGTCCAGTATCACTACTCTGGACGGTTCTGACTTACAATACATGGACAACTAAAAATACCTAGGTGTCTGGTTAGACTGTAAACTCTCCTTCCAGACTCACATTAAGAATCTCCAATCCAAAATGAAATCTTGAATTGGCTTCCTATTTCGCAACAAAGCATCCTTCACTCATGCTGCTCAACATACCCTCTTAAAACTGACTATCCTGCAGATCCTTGACTTCGGCGACGTCATTTACAAAATAGCCTCCAACACTCTACTCAGACTACATCCAGTTTGCTATCACAATTACATTTTGTCACTGTTTTGTCACCAAAGCCCCATATACTACCCACCACTGCGAATTGTATGCTCGTTGGCTGGCCCTCGCTTTATATTCGTCTCCAATCCCACTGGCTCCAGGTCATCTATAGGTCTTTGCTAGGTAAAGCCTTATCTCAGCTCACTGGTCACCATAGAAACACCCACACGTAGCACATGCTCCAGCAGGTATATTTCACAGGTCACCCCCAAAGCCAATTCCTCTTTGGCCTCCTTTCCTTCCAGTTCTCTGCTGCCAATGACTGGAACAAATTGCAAAAATCACTGAAGCTGGAGACTCATATCTCCCTCACTAACTTTAAGCAGCAGCTGCCAGAGCAGCTCACAGATCATTACACCTGTACATAGCCCATCTCTAAATAGCCCATCCAACTACCTCATCCCCATACTGTTATTTATTTTGCTCCTTTGCACCCCAGTATCTCTACTTGCATATTCATCTTCTGCACATCTATCACTCCAGTGTGTAATTGCTAAATTGTAATTATATTGCCACTATGGCCTATTTATTGCCTTACCTCCCTTATCTTACCTCATTTGCACACACTGTATATAGATCATTTTTTTCTGTTGTGTTATTGATTGTAC
>NW_027008371.1:12500-105093 GCF_036934945.1 Oncorhynchus masou masou | reverse complement strand
GAGAAGTAGTTGGTGGACCAGGCGAAAGTAATTTGAGAAACCAAGGCTGTTGAGTCTGCCGATAAGAATGTGGTGATTGACAGAATCGAAAGCCTTGGCCAGGTCTATGAATACGGCTGCACAGCATTGTCTCTTATTATATATCCCATTTAGCAGGCGCTTTTGTCCAGCGACTTACAAGTCGGCTGGGGCCACTACTTTTGCATATGGGTGGCCCCAGTGGGTATTTGTAGATGTCCACATATTCTAAAGTCAGAACCGTCCAGAGTAGTGATGCTGGTCGGACGAGCGGGCAGGTGCTGATAGTGATCGGTTGAAAAGCATGCATTTAGTTTTACTTGCATTTAAGAGCAGTTGGAGGCCATGGAATGAGAGTTGTATGGCATTAAAGCTTGTCTGGAGTTTAGTTATCTAACACATTGCCCAAAGAAGGGCCAGAAGTATACAGAATGGTATCGTCTGCATAGAGATCAGAGAATCACCAGCAGCAAGAGCTACATCATTGATGTATACAGAGAAAAGAGTCGGCCCGAGAATTGAACCCTGTGGTACCCCCATAGAGACTGCCAGAGGTCCGGACAACAGGCCCTCCGATTTGACACACTGAACTCTGTCTGAGAAGTAGTTGGTGGACCAGGCGAGAAAGTAATTTGAGAAACCAAGGCTGTTGAGTCTGCCGATAAGAATGTGGTGATTGACAGAATCGAAAGCCTTGGCCAGGTCTATGAATACGGCTGCACAGCATTGTCTCTTATTATATATCCCATTTAGCAGACGCTTTTGTCCAAAGCGACTTACAAGTCGGCTGGGGCCACTACTTTTGCATATGGGTGGCCCCAGTGGGTATTTGTAGATGTCCACATATTCTAAGTCAGAACCGTCCAGAGTAGTGATGCTGGTCGGACGAGCGGGCAGGTGCTGATATTGATCGGTTGAAAAGCATGCATTTAGTTTTACTTGCATTTAAGAGCAGTTGGAGGCCATGGAATGAGAGTTGTATGGCATTAAAGCTTGTCTGGAGTTTAGTTATCTAACACATTGCCCAAAAAGGGCCAGAAGTATACAGAATGGTATCGTCTGCATAGAGATCAGAGAATCACCAGCAGCAAGAGCTACATCATTGATGTATACAGAGAAAAGAGTCGGCCGAGAATTGAACCCTGTGGTACCCCATAGAGACTGCCAGAGGTCCGGACAACAGGCCCTCCGATTTGACACACTGAACTCTGTCTGAGAAGTAGTTGGTGGACCAGGCGAGAAAGTAATTTGAGAAACCAAGGCTGTTGAGTCTGCCGATAAGAATGTGGTGATTGACAGAATCGAAAGCCTTGGCCAGGTCTATGAATACGGCTGCACAGCATTGTCTCTTATTATATATCCCATTTAGCGGACGCTTTGTCCAAAGCGACTTACAAGTCGGCTGGGGCCACTACTTTTGCATATGGGTGGCCCCAGTGGGTATTTGTAGATGTCCACATATTCTAAGTCAGAACCGTCCAGAGTAGTGATGCTGGTCGGACGAGCGGGCAGGTGCTGATAGTGATCGGTTGAAAAGCATGCATTTAGTTTTACTTGCATTTAAGAGCAGTTGGAGGCCATGGAATGAGAGTTGTATGGCATTAAAGCTTGTCTGGAGTTTAGTTATCTAACACATTGCCCAAAGAAGGGCCAGAAGTATACAGAATGGTATCGTCTGCATAGAGATCAGAGAATCACCAGCAGCAAGAGCTACATCATTGATGTATACAGAGAAAAGAGTCGGCCCGAGAATTGAACCCTGTGGTACCCCCATAGAGACTGCCAGAGGTCCGGACAACAGGCCCTCCGATTTGACACACTGAACTCTGTCTGAGAAGTAGTTGGTGGACCAGGCGTAATTTGAGAAACCAAGGCTGTTGAGTCTGCCGATAAGAATGTGGTGATTGACAGAATCGAAAGCCTTGGCCAGGTCTATGAATACGGCTGCACAGCATTGTCTCTTATTATATATCCCATTTAGCAGACGCTTTTGTCCAAAGCGACTTACAAGTCGGCTGGGGCCACTACTTTTGCATATGGGTGGCCCCAGTGGGTATTTGTAGATGTCCACATATTCTAAGTCAGAACCGTCCAGAGTAGTGATGCTGGTCGGACGAGCGGGCAGGTGCTGATAGTGATCGGTTGAAAAGCATGCATTTAGTTTTACTTGCATTTAAGAGCAGTTGGAGGCCATGGAATGAGAGTTGTATGGCATTAAAGCTTGTCTGGAGTTTAGTTATCTAACACATTGCCCAAAGAAGGGCCAGAAGTATACAGAATGGTATCGTCTGCATAGAGATCAGAGAATCACCAGCAGCAAGAGCTACATCATTGATGTATACAGAGAAAAGAGTCGGCCCGAGAATTGAACCCTGTGGTACCCCCATAGAGACTGCCAGAGGTCCGGACAACAGGCCCTCCGATTTGACACACTGAACTCTGTCTGAGAAGTAGTTGGTGGACCAGGCGAGAAAGTAATTTGAGAAACCAAGGCTGTTGAGTCTGCCGATAAGAATGTGGTGATTGACGGAGGATATGATATCATTTAGGACCTTGAGCGTGTCTGATGTGCTCCCATGACCGGCTCGGAAACCAGATTGCATAGCGGAGAAGGTACGGTGGGATTCAAAATGGTCAGTGATATGTTTGTTAACGTGGCTTTCGAAGACCTTAGACAGGCAGGGTAGGATAGTTTGGGTCCTTTGAAGAAGGGGATAACCATGACAGCTTTCCAATCTTTGGGGATCTCAGACGATACGAAAGAGAGGTTGAACAGGCTAGTATTAGCGGTTGCAACCATTTCAGAAGATAATTTTAGGAAGAGAGGGTCTAGATCAGCTATCTGGATTTGGGTGAAGGAGAGGCGGGGGGGTGCAGGTTTCAGTTGACCAGAGTAGGAGAGCATGGACAGCCGTAGAAAAATGCTTATTTAAATTCTCAATTATTGTCGATTTATCGGTGGTGACAGTGTTTCCTAGCCTTAGTGCAGTGAGCAGCTGGGAGGAGGTGCTCTTATTCTCCACGGACTTCACAGTGTCCCAGAACTTTTTGGAGCTTGTGCTGCAGGATGCAAATTTCTGTTTGAAAAAGTTAGCATTAGCTTTCCTAACTGCCTGTGTATATTGGTTCCTAACTTCCCTGAAAAGTTGCATGTAGCAATGCTTATGCAGTACGCCACAGGCGTTTACAGATTTGGGGTTGTACCTGATAGGTTCATTGATAATTTGTGTGAGATTGAGGGCATCAAGCTTAGATTGTAGGATGTCATGGGTGTTAAGCATGTCCCAGTTTATGTCACCTAACAGCACGAGCTCTGAAGATAGATGGGGGGCAGTCATTTCACAGTAACAGTAGCTGTGTCCAGAACCCACTGGGGACAGAAGGTGGTCTATAGCAAGAGGCAACGGTGTTAGACTTGTTTCTGGAAAGGTAGATTTTTAAAAGTAGAAGCTCAAATTGTTTGGGCACAGACCTGGATAGTAAGGCAGAACTCTGCAGGCGATCTCTGCAGTAGATTGCAACTCCGCCCCCTTTGGCAGTTCTATCTTGTCGGAAAATGTTATAGTTAGGGATGGAAATTTCAGGGTTTTTGGTGGCCCTCTGACCAGGATTCAGACACGGAACTGACTTGCCTAGTTCAATAAGGTTAAGGTTAAATAAATAAATAAATAAAATATATTATGGAATTTTCAAACAGAAACAGACTAGCTCCCAGACAAAAAGTATGTGGACACCCCTTCAAATTTACATTTACATTTACATTTAAGTCATTTAGCAGAGCTCTTATCCAATCTTGGTGAATTCACCTTCTGACATCAGTGGAACAGCCACTTTACAATAGTGCATCTAAATCATTTAAGGGGGTGAGAAGGATTACTTTATCCTATCCTAGGTATTCCTTGAAGAGGTGGGGTTTCAGGTGTCTCCGGAAGGTGGTGATTGACTCCGCTGTCCTGGCGTCGTGAGGGAGTTTGTTCCACCATTGGGGGCCAGAGCAGCGAACAGTTTTGACTGGGCTGAGCGGGAACTGTACTTCCTCAGTGGTAGGGAGGCGAGCAGGCCAGAGGTGGATGAACGCAGTGCCCTTGTTTGGGTGTAGGGCCTGATCAGAGCCTGGAGGTACTGCGGTGCGTTCTCCTCACAGCTCCGTAGGCAAGCACCATGGTCTTGTAGCGGATGCGAGCTTCAACTGGAAGCCAGTGGAGAGAGCGGAGAAGCGGGGTGACGGAGAGAAACTTGGGAAGGTTGAACACCAGACGGTTTGCGGCGTTCTGGATGAGTTGTAGGGGTTTCATGGCACAGGCAGGAGCCCAGCCAACAGCGAGTTGCAGTAATCCAGACGGGAGATGACAAGTGCCTGGATTAGGACCTGCGCCGCTTCCTGTGTGAGGCAGGGGCGTACTCTGCGGATGTTGTAGAGCATGAACCTACAGGAACGGGCCACCGCCTTGATGTTAGTTGAGAACGACAGGGTGTTGTCCAGGATCAAATTAGTGGATTCTGCTATTTTAGCCACACCCGTTGCTGACAGGTGTATAAAATTGAGCACACAGCCATGTAATCTCCATAGACAAACATTGTCAGTAGAATAGCCTTACTGAAGAGCTCAGTGACTTTCAACCTGGCTCCGTCATTAGGATGCAACCATTTTAAAAAGTCAGGAGGAATAATGGTCAGGGGCTGTTTTTCATGGTTTGGGCCCCTTAGTTCCAGTGAAGGGAAATCTTAACGCCACAGCATACTAGACGATTATGTGCTTCCAACTTTGTGGCAACAGTTTGGGAAGCCCTTTCCTGTTTCAACATGACAATGCCCCCGTGCAAAAAGCGAGGTCGATACAGAAATAGTTTGTCAAGATCAGTGTGGAAGAACTTGACTAGCCTGCACAAAGCCCTGACCTCAACCCCATCGAACACTTTTGGGATGAATTGGAACAACGACTGCGAGCCAGGCCTCACTAATGCTCTTGTGGCTGAATGGAGGAAAGCCCCCACAGAAATGTCCCAACATCTAGTAGAAAGACTTCCCAGAAGAGTGGAGGCTGTTAAAGCAGCAAAGGGGGACCAATTTCATAATAACACCCATGATTTTGGAATGAGATGTTGGATGAGCAGGTGTCCACATACTGTTGGTCAAGTAGTGTATCAGTCCTGACCCCAAGCCCTATGGGATTTGTGACACCATCATCGCTTCCTCTTCATAGAGGATGTAGGCCTAGCCAACCAGGAAGGAGGATATTTTAACTGACTACCTGATTGATGGCAGAACAACGACTACTGCCCTCATTTTATATCTCTTAAATATTTCATATATTATTTATGGAGCAGGCAGACTGGATGGCTTATGACACTATTCAGTTTATCACCTCTACCAGAGGAGTGTCTGCACATAAATATGGAGCTCAGTTCAGTTCAATAGCAGACTATGGTTGCATCTCAATTGGCACCCTATTCCCTATACAGTGCACTACTTTTAACCAGAGCCCTATGGGAGCAGGGCACCATTTGAGATGCAGACTATATTCCAGTGATGGATGGTATTATGTGAGAGTCTATCTGTCTATCTCAGTGCTTTAGTTAATGAGGGGGCACAGGGTTTATACAGGAAGCAGGAGGAGCTAAGAGGAGCCAAAAGGAATCAGTCACCATGTTGCGTCCCAAATGCCACCCTTTTTCCGATTAGCTCTGGTCAAAAGCAGGGCACTATATAGGGAATACCCAGCTAGCACATAATGTTCAGAGAACAACCCAGCAAGCACAAAACGTTCTGAGAACCACCCAGCAAGCACATAATGTTCTGAGAACCACCCAGCTAGCATGAAATGTTCTGAGAACCATCCAGCTAGCATGACATGTTCTGAGAGCCACCCAGCAAGCAGAAACTGTTCCGAGAACCACCCAGCACATAACATTCTGACAACCACCCTGCACATAAAGTTCTGAGAACACTGCCCAGCTTGAACATAATGTTCTGAGAACACTACCCAGCTAGCACATAACGACCTGAGAACTACCCAGCTAGCACATAACGACCTGAGAACCACCCAGCTAGCACATAACGACCTGAGAACCACCCAGCTAGCACCAATGTTCTGAGAACCACCCAGCTAGCACCAATGTTCTGAGAACCATATGTTTCCTAGAGCTTGGTAAGAGGGTTCTTGTCCTATGGTTAATTTGCATACAACCTTCCCAAAACATTCTGGAAATGGTGCAGGATAGTTGCTTGGCTTTGGAACATTCTCAGCACATTTAAGGAACTTGACAAAAATACGGTATTTTCTTGCTGTTTCATTACTTTAACAGAACATTGGTTACATTTAATTACAATGTTGGTAATCTTCTAGGGACATTCTCCACTGGTTTGACATTCTCAGAACCTCCTTGCAACCTAAAGAAAAACGTTCCGAGAACAGGCAAAATGTTCACTTCCATTCTCAGAACCTCCTTGCAACTTAAAGAAAAACGTTCAGAGAACAGGCAAAATGTTCACTTCCATTCTCAGAACGTTTTTTTTTTCCAAACGTTTAGATTTACCGGTCAGGAATCTTGTAAGCAACTTAAAACGTTCCCAGAACCAATGAGAAACTAAAAACATAGAACGTTCCCCACAACTAACCAAGGAACCAAAATGTGCTAGCTGGGCAAGGTACCATTTGAGATACATCCATCTAGATATTTTCCAGCGACACTACAGATGGTGAGACCCGTATTTCATCCCTAACAGAGGGGCAGTAAAAACCAAACGAGGTAGGGTTCCTGAATGACAGGCGTATTTGACTGGAGCTGCTGAAGGAAACGATGTCTGTTTTACAGGACCATTACCCTGTGAACAATGGTTTTGGTAGATATCACATCCGCATCGCATCGGCACCGGTGTTGGAGTCGTTCCTCAAAAAAAAAAAAGCAATGACCTATTACTCATTACTTCTTTCAACAGCAACTAATTACATAACTCATTACTCCCTGGGAAAGTCATTTACACTACCGGTTATAGTACTGTGCATTACACCCCGAAACGTTGCACATCCTCACTCAATGTTAAGAATACTAAGTATGCTAAATATACTAGGTATGCTAAGTACAGTCATCTACAGTGTTCCGGATGAGGTGGGTCTATATTCATCTACAGTGGTCAGGATGAGGTGGGTCTACATTCATCTACAGCAGTCAGGATGAGGTGGGTCTACAGTCATCTACAGCAGTCAGTGGTCAGGATGAGGTAGGTCTACAGTCATCTACAGCAGTCAGTGGTCAGGATGAGGTAGGTCTACAGTCATCTACAGCAGTCAGGATGAGGTGGGTCTACAGTCATCTACAGCAGTCAGTGGTCAGGATGAGGTAGGTCTACAGTCATCTACAGCAGTCAGGATGAGGTAGGTCTACAGTCATCTACAGCAGTCAGGATGAGGTGGGTCTACAGTCATCTACAGTGGTCAGGATGAGGTGGGTCTACAGTCATCTACAGCAGTCAGTGGTCAGGATGAGGTGGGTCTACATTCATCTACAGTGGTCAGGATGAGGTGGGTCTACAGTCATCTACAGCAGTCAGAATGAGGTGGGTCTACAGTCATCTACAGTGGTCAGGATGAGGTAGGTCTACAGTCATCTACAGCAGTCAGGATGAGGTGGGTCTACAGTCATCTACAGCAGTCAGTGGTCAGGATGAGGTAGGTCTACAGTCATCTACAGCAGTCAGGATGAGGTAGGTCTACAGTCATCTACAGCAGTCAGGATGAGGTAGGTCTACAGTCATCTACAGCAGTCAGTGTCAGGATGAGGTGGGTCTACAGTCATCTACAGCAGTCAGTGGTCAGGATGAGGTGGGTCTACATTCATCTACAGTGGTCAGGATGAGGTGGGTCTACATTCATCTACAGCAGCAGTCAGGATGAGGTAGGTCTATGGTCATCTACAGCAGTCTACAGCAGTCAGTGGTCAGGATGAGGTAGGTCTATGGTCATCTACAGCAGTCAGTGGTCAGGATGAGGTGGGTCTATAGTCATCTACAGCAGTCAGTGGTCAGGATGAGGTAGGTCTACAGTCATCTACAGCAGTCAGTGGTCAGGATGAGGTAGGTCTATATTCATCTACAGCAGTCAGTGGTCAGGATGAGGTGGGTCTACAGTCATCTACAGCAGTCAGTGGTCAGGATGAGGTAGGTCTACAGTCATCTACAGTGGTCAGGATGAGGTGGGTCTACAGTCATCTACAGCAGTCAGTGGTCAGGATGAGGTCAGGTCATCTACAGTGGTCAGTGAGGTAGGTCTACAGTCATCTACAGCAGTCAGTGGTCAGGATGAGGTAGGTCTACAGTCATCTACAGCAGTCAGTGGTCAGGATCAGAGGATGAGGTGGGTCTACAGTCATCTACAGCAGTCAGTGGTCAGGATGAGGTGGGTCTACAGTCATCTAGAGTGGTCAGGATGAGGTGGGTCTACAGTCATCTACAGCAGTCAGTGGTCAGGATGAGGTGGGTCTACAGTCATCTACAGCAGTCAGTGGTCTACAGATCTACAGCAGTCAGTGGGGTCTACAGTCATCTACAGCAGTCAGTGGTCAGGATGAGGTGGGTCTACAGTCATCTACAGTGGTCAGGATGAGGTAGGTCTACAGTCATCTACAGCAGTCAGTGTCAGGATGAGGTAGGTCTACATTCATCTACAGTGGTCAGGATGAGGTGGGTCATCTACAGCAGTCAGAATGAGGTGGGTCTACTACATCTACAGTGGTCAGGATGAGGTAGGTCTACAGTCATCTACAGCAGTCAGTGGTCAGGATGAGGTGGGTCTCCAGTCATCTACAGCAGTCAGTGGTCAGGATGAGGTAGGTCTACAGTCATCTACAGTGGTCAGGATGAGGTAGGTCTACAGTCATCTACAGCAGTCAGGATGAGGTAGGTCTACAGTCATCTACAGCAGTCAGTGGTCAGGATGAGGTGGGTCTACAGTCATCTACAGCAGTCAGTGGTCAGGATGAGGTGGGTCTACAGTCATCTACAGCAGTCTGTGGTCAGGATGAGGTAGGTCTACAGTCATCTACAGCAGTCAGGATGAGGTGGGTCTACAGTCATCTACAGCAGTCAGGATGAGGTAGGTCTACAGTCATCTACAGCAGTCAGGATGAGGTAGGTCTACAGTCATCTACAGTGGTCAGGATGAGGTGGGTCTACAGTCATCTACAGCAGTCAGTGGTCAGGATGAGGTGGGTCTACATTCATCTACAGTGGTCAGGATGAGGTGGGTCTACATTCATCTACAGCAGTCAGGATGAGGTGGGTCTACAGTCATCTACAGCAGTCAGTGGTCAGGATGAGGTAGGTCTATGGTCATCTACAGCAGTCAGTGGTCAGGATGAGGTAGGTCTACATTCATCTACAGCAGTCAGTGGTCAGGATGAGGTGGGTCTATGGTCATCTACAGCAGTCAGGATGAGGTGGGTCAGGATGAGGTGGGTCTATATTCATCTACAGCAGTCAGGGTCAGGATGAGGTGGGTCTACAGTCATCTACAGCAGTCAGTGGTCAGGATGAGGTAGGTCTACAGTCATCTACAGCAGTCAGATGAGGTGGGTCTACAGTCATCTACAGCAGTCAGTGGTCAGGATGAGGTGGGTCTATAGTCATCTACAGCAGTCAGTGGTCAGGATGAGGTGGGTCTACAGTCATCTACAGCAGTCAGAATGGTCAGTCATCTACAGCATGAGGATGAAGTGGGTCTACAGTCATCTACAGCAGTCAGTGGTCAGGATCAGAGGTGAGGTCTACATTCATCTACAGCAGTCAGTGGTCAGGATCAGATGAGGTGGGTCTACAGTCATCTACAGCAGTCAGGATGAGGTGGGTCACATTCATCTACAGTGGTCAGGATGAGGTGGGTCTACAGTCATCTACAGCAGTCAGTGGTCAGGATGAGGTGGGTCTACAGTCATCTACAGTGGTCAGGATGAGGTGGGTCTACAGTCATCTACAGTGGTCAGGATGAGGTAGGTCTACAGACATCTACAGTGGTCAGGATGAGGTAGGTCTACATTCATCTACAGTGGTCAGGATGAGGTGGGTCTACAGTCATCTACAGCAGTCAGTGGTCAGGATGAGGTGGGTCTCCAGTCATCTACAGCAGTCAGTGGTCAGGATGAGGTCATCTACAGGTCTACATTCATCTACAGTGGTCAGGATGAGGTAGGTCTACAGTCATCTACAGCAGTCAGGATGAGGTGGGTCTACAGTCATCTACAGCAGTCAGTGGTCAGGATGAGGTGGGTCTACAGTCATCTACAGCAGTCAGAATGAGGTGGGTCTACAGTCATCTACAGCAGTCAGTGGTCAGGATGAGGTAGGTCTACAGTCATCTACAGCAGTCAGGATGAGGTGGGTCTACAGTCATCTACAGCAGTCAGGATGAGGTGGGTCTACAGTCATCTACAGCAGTCAGGATGAGGTGGGTCTACAGTCATCTACAGTGGTCAGGATGAGGTGGGTCTACAGTCATCTACAGCAGTCAGTGGTCAGGATCAGTGGTCAGGATGTCTACAGTCATCTACAGCAGTCTGTGGTCAGGATGAGGTGGGTCTACAGTCATCTACAGCAGTCAGGATGAGGTGGGTCTACAGTCATCTACAGCAGTCAGGATGAGGTAGGTCTACAGTCATCTACAGCAGTCAGGATGAGGTGGGTCTATGGTCATCTACAGTGGTCAGGATGAGGTAGGTCTACAGTCATCTACAGCAGTCAGGATGAGGTGGGTCTACAGTCATCTACAGCAGTCAGTGGTCAGGATGAGGTGGGTCTACAGTCATCTACAGCAGTCAGGATGAGGTGGGTCTACAGTCATCTACAGCAGTCAGGATGAGGTAGGTCTATGGTCATCTACAGCAGTCAGGATGAGGTGGGTCTACAGTCATCTACAGCAGTCAGTGGTCAGGATGAGGTGGGTCTATATTCATCTACAGCAGTCAGTTGGTCAGGATGAGGTGGGTCTACAGTCATCTACAGTGGTCAGTGGTCAGGATGAGGTAGGTCTACATTCATCTACAGTGGTCAGGATGAGGTGGGTCTACAGTCATCTACAGCAGTCAGTGGTCAGGATGAGGTGGGTCTACAGTCATCTACAGCAGTCAGGATGAGGTAGGTCTACAGTCATCTACAGTGGTCAGGATGAGGTGGGTCTACAGTCATCTACAGCAGTCAGAATGAGGTGGGTCTACAGTCATCTACAGCAGTCAGTGGTCAGGATGAGGTGGGTCTACAGTCATCTACAGTGGTCAGGATGAGGTGGGTCTACATTCATCTACAGTGGTCAGGATGAGGTGGGTCTACAGTCATCTACAGCAGTCAGTGGTCAGGATGAGGTAGGTCTACAGTCATCTACAGCAGTCAGTGGTCAGGATGAGGTAGGTCTACAGTCATCTACAGCAGTCAGTGGTCAGGATGAGGTAGGTCTACAGTCATCTACAGCAGTCAGTGGTCAGGATGAGGTGGGTCTACAGTCATCTACAGCAGTCAGGATGAGGTGGGTCTACAGTCATCTACAGCAGTCAGTGGTCAGGATGAGGTGGGTCTACAGTCATCTACAGTGGTCAGGATGAGGTAGGTCTACAGTCATCTACAGCAGTCAGGATGAGGTGGGTCTACAGTCATCTACAGTGGTCAGGATGAGGTAGGTCTACAGTCATCTACAGTGGTCAGGATGAGGTAGGTCTACAGTCATCTACAGTGGTCAGGATGAGGTAGGTCTACAGTCATCTACAGCAGTCAGTGGTCAGGATGAGGTGGGTCTACAGTCATCTACAGCAGTCAGTGGTCAGGATGAGGTAGGTCTACATTCATCTACAGCAGTCAGTGGTCAGGATGTGGGTCAGTCATCTACAGCAGTCAGAATGGTGGGTCTACAGTCATCTACAGCAGTCAGTGGTCAGGATGAGGTAGGTCTACAGTCATCTACAGCAGTCAGGATGAGGTGGGTCTACAGTCATCTACAGCAGTCAGAATGAGGTAGGTCTACAGTCATCTACAGCAGTCAGGATGAGGTAGGTCTATGGTCATCTACAGCAGTCAGGATGAGGTGGGTCTATGGTCATCTACAGTGGTCAGGATGAGGTGGGTCTACAGTCATCTACAGCAGTCAGTGGTCAGGATGAGGTGGGTCTACAGTCATCTACAGCAGTCAGGATGAGGTGGGTCTACAGTCATCTACAGCAGTCAGGATGAGGTGGGTCTACAGTCATCTACAGCAGTCAGTGGTCAGGATGAGGTAGGTCTATGAGGTCATCTACAGCATCTTTGGTCAGGATGAGGTGGGTCTACAGTCATCTACAGTGGTCAGTGGTCAGGATGAGGTAGGTCTACATTCATCTACAGTGGTCAGGATGAGGTGGGTCTACAGTCATCTACAGCAGTCAGTGGTCAGGATGAGGTGGGTCTACAGTCATCTACAGCAGTCAGGGTGAGGTAGGTCTACAGTCATCTACAGCAGTCAGGATGAGGTGGGTCTACAGTCATCTACAGCAGTCAGAATGAGGTGGGTCTACAGTCATCTACAGCAGTCAGTGGTCAGGATGAGGTGGGTCTACAGTCATCTACAGTGGTCAGGATGAGGTGGGTCTACATTCATCTACAGTGGTCAGGATGAGGTGGGTCTACAGTCATCTACAGCAGTCAGTGGTCAGGATGAAGTAGGTCTACAGTCATCTACAGCAGTCAGTGGTCAGGATGAGAGGTAGGTCTACAGTCATCTACAGCAGTCAGTGGTCAGGATGAGGTAGGTCTACAGTCATCTACAGCAGTCAGTGGTCAGGATGAGGTGGGTCTACAGTCATCTACAGCAGTCAGGATGAGGTGGGTCTACAGTCATCTACAGCAGTCAGTGGTCAGGATGAGTGGGTCTACAGTCATCTACAGTGGTCAGGATGAGGTAGGTCTACAGTCATCTACAGCAGTCAGGATGAGGTGGGTCTACAGTCATCTACAGTGGTCAGGATGAGGTAGGTCTACAGTCATCTACAGTGGTCAGGATGAGGTAGGTCTACAGTCATCTACAGTGGTCAGGATGAGGTAGGTATACAGTCATCTACAGCAGTCAGTGGTCAGGATGAGGTAGGTCTACAGTCATCTACAGCAGTCAGTGGTCAGGATGAGGTAGGTCTACATTCATCTACAGTGGTCAGGATGAGGTGGGTCTACAGTCATCTACAGCAGTCTGTGGTCAGGATGAGGTAGGTCTACAGTCATCTACAGCAGTCAGGATGAGGTGGGTCTACAGTCATCTACAGCAGTCAGGATGAGGTGGGTCTACAGTCATCTACAGCAGTCAGGATGGAGGTGGGTCTACAGTCATCTACAGTGGTCAGGATGAGGTGGGTCTACAGTCATCTACAGCAGTCAGTGGTCAGGATGAGGTGGGTCTACAGTCATCTACAGCAGTCAGGATGAGGTGGGTCTACAGTCATCTACAGCAGTCAGGATGAGGTGGGTCTACAGTCATCTACAGCAGTCAGTGGTCAGGATGAGGTAGGTCTACATTCATCTACAGCAGTCAGAATTGGTCAGGATGAGAGGTGGGTCTACAGTCATCTACAGTGGTCAGTGGTCAGGATGAGGTAGGTCTACATTCATCTACAGTGGTCAGGATGAGGTGGGTCTACAGTCATCTACAGCAGTCAGTGGTCAGGATGAGGTAGGTCTACAGTCATCTACAGCAGTCAGGATGAGGTAGGTCTACAGTCATCTACAGTGGTCAGGATGAGGTGGGTCTACAGTCATCTACAGCAGTCAGAATGAGGTGGGTCTACAGTCATCTACAGCAGTCAGTGGTCAGGATGAGGTGGGTCTACAGTCATCTACAGTGGTCAGGATGAGGTGGGTCTACATTCATCTACAGTGTGGTCAGGATGAGGTGGGTCTACAGTCATCTACAGCAGTCAGTGGTCAGGATGAGGTGGGTCTACAGTCATCTACAGCAGTCAGTGGTCAGGATGAGGTAGGTCTACAGTCATCTACAGCAGTCAGTGGTCAGGATGAGGTAGGTCTACAGTCATCTACAGCAGTCAGTGGTCAGGATGAGGTGGGTCTACAGTCATCTACAGCAGTCAGGATGAGGTGGGTCTACAGTCATCTACAGCAGTCAGTGGTCAGGATGAGGTGGGTCTACAGTCATCTACAGCAGTCAGGATGAGGTGGGTCTACAGTCATCTACAGTGGTCAGGATGAGGTGGGTCTACAGTCATCTACAGTGGTCAGGATGAGGTGGGTCTACAGTCATCTACAGTGGTCAGGATGAGGTAGGTCTACAGTCATCTACAGTGGTCAGGATGAGGTAGGTATACAGTCATATACAGCAGTCAGTGGTCAGGTCATGAGGTAGGTCTACAGTCATCTACAGCAGTCAGTGAGTCAGGATGACAGCAGTCAGGTCTACAGTCATCTACAGTGTGTCAGGATGAGGTGGGTCTACAGTCATCTACAGTGGTCAGGATGAGGTGGGTCTACAGTCATCTACAGCAGTCAGTGGTCAGGCCTCATGGGTCTTTCATTAACAGTTTTGTCTTGGCTACAGTCATCTTTTGCAGGTGCTTCAAAATGAAGAGGTTGCGTTTGTAGCAGTGGAGGATGTGCTTCTCAGTCCTGGATCTGTTTCCGTTGACATTCTACAGCAGTCATGTTGGCTTCCTGTTTACAGCAGTGTTCCGTTGATATTCTGGTCATGTTGGCTTCCCACCAGATCAAAGAAATGGGAGTACTTCTACAGTCATCTACAACACAGACGGAATAATAATCTTCTACAAATGTATTTTGGATCAATAACTGTAACAGGAAGGGAATGACAACAAAGTAAGAAAGTAACAACGACTTATCTAACCCCCACCCCCAGCCCACTGATCTGCAGTCCTACAGCCAGATGACCCCCCCTACCCTACCACTGATCTGCACCTAGACACAATGACCCCCCCTACCCCCACCCCCAGCACTGATCTGGGTCTACAGTCATCTACCCCCACCCCCACCCCCACTGATCTGCACCTATACCCAATGAGGTGGGTCACAGTCATCTGCACCTCAGGATGACCCAAGGTGACCCCCACCCCCATGAGGTGGGTCTTCATCTACAGCTGATCTGCACCTAGACATTCCAGTTGAGGTTCCTCCCACCCCCACTGATCTGCACCCAGTCATCTACAGACCCAATGGGTCCCCCCACCCCCACCCCCACTGATCTGCACAGTCTCGACCAAATGACCCCCCACTACATCTGCACCTGAGACCCAATGACCCCCCACCCCCACTGATCTGCACCTAGACCCAATGACCCCTCCCACCCCCACTGATCTGCACCTAGACCCAATGACCCCCCCACCCCCACCCCCACTGATCTGCACTCGACCCAATGACCCCCCACACCCACTGATCTGCACCTACAGACCCAATGACCCCCCCCCCCCACCCCACCCCCACTGATCTGCACCTCGACCCAGATGACCCCCCCCCCCCACCCCCACCCCCACTGATCTGCACCTAGACCCAATGACCCCCCCACCCTCCACTGATCTGCACCTAGACACAGATGACCCCCCACCCCACCCCCACCCCCCACTGATCTGCACCTAGACCCAATGACCCCCCACCCCCACCCCCACCCCCACCCCCACTGATCTGCACCTAGACCCAATGACCCCCCCACCCCCACCCCCACCCCCACTGATCTGCACCTAGACCCAATGACAGACATCCTGAAACTGCTGTTTGATTCCTCTGATAATGCAACTAATGACAGGAAATGAAATGTGTCCCTCGGCTTCTTCACAAATACTAACAACTCCTTCGGTATCTACAGAAAGATGTTTAAGAGAGACCCGACCTGCTCTGTTCACGGTGCTTCTACAGGGCCATCAGCATATGAATCAATGTGCTCCCCAATCAGCTAGCATCTCTGCAAAGTCTTCTGAATCAGTAATTATGCTAATTGCAACTATGCTAATTATCGCTATCTTAGCACGTTTAGCAGTGGGCTTGTCCTAGTTTATCTCATAAATATCAAAACAGTCAGTCTGTTTGCATGATAATTGTTTCATGCATAAGCGAATCATAGCAATTAAAACTGTACAGTTACCGTATAGTGATACAAGTTTAATGAAGCAAGTTGTTTTAACATTTACATTTACATTTAAGTCATTTAGCAGACGTCTTAAAACTGTTTATCTGTAATTACTGTACACACAAACACATTCAGTCATACAAAATACACAAAGTTTAACATAACAAATAAATGAAGAATAATTAACATGTTTGCTGTATAATCCTACTCATTCTATCTACTCAAAATTACTCAGTTAGCCATCTGTACTCAGCTGGATAATTATGTTTCAGTGCAAAGCAATAGGGGCGGCAGGATAGCCTAGTGGTTAGAGCGTAGAGGCGGCAGGGTAGCCTAGTGGTTAGAGTGTAGAGGCGGCAGGGTAGCCTAGTGGTTAGAGCGTAGAGGCGGCAGGGTAGCCTAGTGGTTGCATTATGGTTGTGTAAGACAGAGAGATGCAGTAGGATTCTTCCAAAATAGCGCTCCATAGGCCTCTGGTCTAAAGTAGTGCACTATATAGGGAATAGGGTGCCATTTTGAGACAGAGTTAGTTACAACAAGTTCTATATCAACAACAGGGGAAAGGAAAACACCATTCATTTCTCTGCAGTTGAAAGTTACCATGGTGACAGCACAATTCCCCTGTCTTGTGAGGAGGAGGGAGGGGGGTGAGAGAGAGAGGGATGACTCCACTGTTATGGACATCATATTTCTTGTTCAGCAGTCACTAACTTATGTGGCTCAACTCATTACCAAGGCTAACTAATGACAGGGTTACCTCACAGGTAGTTTAAGAGCAAGTCGTACGCAGCAGTTTAGCCTATCCAGTCTCTCTATCCCGTCTTTATCCCCTCTCTCTGTCCCGTCTCTCTATCTCGTCTTTATCCAGTCTCTCTATCCAGTCTCTCTATCCAGTCTCTCTATCCCGTCTCTCTATCCCGTCTCTATCCCGTCTCTATCCCGTCTCTCTATCCCGTCTCTATCCCGTCTCTCTATCCCGTCTCTCTATCCCGTCTTTATCCAGTCTCTATCCCCGTCTCTCTATCCAGTCTCTCTGTCCCGTCTCTCTATCCCACTTTATCCAGTCTCTCTATCCCGTCTCTATCCCATCTCTCTATCCCATCTTTATCCCGTCTCTATCCGTCTTTATCCAGTCTCTCTATCCCGTCTCTCTATCCAGTCTCTATCCAGTCTCTATCCAGTCTCTCTATCCCGTCTCTCTATCCCGTCTCTCTATCCAGTCTCTCTATCCAGTCTCTCTATCCCGTCTATATCCCGTCTCTCTATCCCGTCTCTCTATCCAGTCTCTCTGTCCCGTCTCTTCTATCCCGTCTTTATCCAGTCTCTATCCCGTCTCTATCCCGTGCTCTCTATCCCATCTTTATCCCGTCTCTATCCATCCAGTCTCTCTATCCCGTCTCTATCCAACTATCTCTTATCCCATCTTTATCCCGTCTCTATCCCGTCTTTATCCAGTCTCTATCCCGTCTCTATCCCGTCTCTCTATCCATCTTTATCCAAGTCTCTATCCCAAGTCTTTATCCAGTCTCTCTATCCAGTCTCTCTATCCAGTCTCTATCCAGTCTCTCTATCCCGTCTCTCTATCCAGTCTCTATCCAGTCTCTCTATCCCATCTTTATCCCGTCTCTCTATCCCATCTCTCTATCCTGTCTCTCTATCCAGTCTCTCTATCCAGTCTCTCTATCCCGTCTCTCTATCCCATCTTTATTAAGTCTCTCTATCCAGTCTCTCTATCCCGGGCTCTCTATATCCCGTCTCTATCCGGTCTCTCTATCCAGTCTCTCTATCCCGTCTTTATCCAGTCTCTCTATCCAGTCTCTCTATCCCGTCTCTATCCAGTCTCTCTATCCCGTCTCTAACTATCCCAACTTTATCCAGTCTCTCTATCCAGTCTTCTATCCCGTCTCTCTATCTTGTCTCTATCCCGTCTCTCTATCCTGTCTCTATCCCGTCTCTCTATCCCATCTCTATCCAGTCTCTCTATCCCGTCTCTCTATCCCGTCTCTCTATCCCGTCTCTCTATCCCGTCTCTATCCAGTCTCTATCCCGTCTCTATCCAGTCTCTCTATCCAGTCTCTATCCAGTCTCTCTATCCCATCTCTCTATCCTGTCTCTATCCCGTCTCTATCCAGTCTCTCTATCCAGTCTCTCTATCCAGTCTCTATCCCATCTCTATCCCGTCTCTCTATCCCATCTCTATCCAGTCTCTCTATCCAGTCTCTCTATCCAGTCTCTCTATCCAGTCTCTCTATCCAGTATCTCTATCCAGTCTCTCTATCCAGTCTCTCTATCCAGTCTCTCTATCCCATCTCTCTAGCCGTTTTCTCTATCCCGTCTCTATCCAGTCTCTCTATTCCGTCTCTCTATCCAGTCTCTCTATCCAGTCTCTCTATCCCGTCTCTATCCCGCCTCTATCCAGTCTCTCTATCCAGTCTCTCTATCCAGTCTCTCTATCCAGTCTCTCTATCCCGTCTCTCTATCCCGTCTCTCTATCCCGTCTCTCTATCCAGTCTCTCTATCCCGTCTCTCTATCCCGTCTTTATCCCGTCTCTATCCCATCTCTTTATCCCATCTCTCTATCTAGTCTCTCTATCCAGTCTCTCTATCCCGTCTCTATCCAGTCTCTCTATGCCGTCTCTATCCCATCTCTATCCAGTGTCTCTATCCAGTCTCTCTATCCAGTCTCTCTATCCAGTCTCTCTATCCAGTCTCTCTATCCAGTATCTCTATCCAGTCTCTCTATCCAGTCTCTCTATCCAGTCTCTCTATCCCATCTCTCTAGCCGTTTTCTCTATCCCGTCTCTCTATCCCGTCTCTCTATTCCGTCTCTCTATCCAGTCTCTCTATCCAGTCTCTCTATCCCGTCTCTATCCCGCCTCTATCCAGTCTCTCTATCCAGTCTCTCTATCCAGTCTCTCTATCCAGTCTCTCTATCCCGTCTCTATCCCGTCTCTATCCCGTCTCTCTATCCAGTCTCTCTATCCCGTCTCTCTATCCCGTCTCTATATCCCGTCCTCTATCCCATCTCTTTATCCCATCTCTCTATCTAGTCTCTATCCAGTCTCTCTATCCCGTCTCTATCCAGTCTCTCTATCCGTCTCTATCCCATCTCTATCCAGTGTCTCTATCCAGTCTCTATCCAGTCTCTCTATCCAGTCTCTCTATCCAGTCTCTCTATCCAGTATCTCTATCCAGTCTCTCTATCCAGTATCTCTATCCAGTATCTCTATCCCATCTCTCTAGCCGTTTTCTCTATCCCGTCTCTCTATCCCGTCTCTCTATTCCGTCTCTCTATCCAGTCTCTCTATCTAGTCTCTCTATCCAGTCTCTCTATCCCGTCTCTATCCAGTCTCTCTATGCCGTCTCTATCCCATCTCTATCCAGTGTCTCTATCCAGTCTCTCTATCCAGTCTCTCTATCCAGTCTCTCTATCCAGTATCTCTATCCAGTCTCTCTATCCAGTCTCTCTATCCAGTATCTCTATCCAGTATCTCTATCCCGTCTTTCTATCCTGTCTCTCTATCCAGTCTCTCTATCCCATCTCTATCCTGTCTCTCTATCCAGTCTCTCTATCCCATCTCTATCCAGTCTCTCTATCCAGTCTCTCTATCCAGTCTCTCTATCCCATCTCTCTATCCCGTAATATCTATCCCGTCTCTCCAGCAAAGCCACAGGTTCTAGGTGTCGCTATCCACTCCATTAATTTCAATAACTGTTCTGCAGTCATAATAGTTAAGATAATTCAGCCCATGGGGGGGGGGGGGCAGTATTCAGCAGTCAATTTGTGTTCATTTAATCATCAAGGTGAGAGAGGGAAGCTCGGCTGAGCACAACATCACATCTGAGACCATTTGGAGAATATTAATATAATATTAATATAATATAATATTAATATAATATAATATAATATAATACTAATATAATATAATATTAATATAATATAATATAATATAATACTAATATAATATAATATTAATATAATATAATATAATATAATATAATATAATATAATATTAATATAATACTAATATAATATAATATTAATATAATATAATATAATACTAATATAATATAATATAATATTAATATAATACTAATATAATATTAATATAATACTAATATAATATAATATTAATATAATATAATACTAATATAATATAATATAATATAATATTAATATAATACTAATATAATATAATAATATAATACTAATATAATATAATAATAATAATATAAAATAATGTAATATAATACTAATATAATATTAATATAATATAATACTAATATAATATTAATATAATATAATATAATACTAATATAATATTAATATAATATAATATAATATAATATAATATAATATAATAATAATATAATATAATACTAATATAATATAATACTAATATTATAATAATAATAATATAATATTATACTAATATAATATAATACAAATATAATATAATACTAATATAATACTAATAACTTGTCTACACCCCCCCAACAAGGCATAACAACAAGCCCTACAGCTTGTCTACATAATATCCAACAAGATATAACAACAAGCCCCACAGTTTGTCTGCACCCCCAACAAATATAACAACAAGCCCTACAGCTTGTCTACAACACCCCAACAAGGCATAACAACAAGCCCTACAGCTTGTCTACAGCCCCCCCAACAAGGCATAACAACAAGCCCTACAGCTTGTCTACACCCCCCCAACAAGGCGTAACAGCAAGCCCAACAGCTTGTCTACACCCCCCCAACAAGGCATAACAACAAGTCCAACAGCATGTCTGCACCCCCCCCCGAACAAGGCATAAAAACAAGCCCAACAGCTTGTCTACACCCCCACCCAACAAGGCATAACAACAAGCCCTACAGCTTGTCTACAGCCCCCCCAACAAGGCATAACAACAAGCCCTACAGCTTGTCTACACCCCCCCAACAAGGCATAACAGCAAGCCCAACAGCATGTCTGCACCCCCCAACAAGGCATAAAACAAGCCCAACAGCTTGTCTACACCCCCACCCAACAAGGCATAACAACAAGCCAGCAGCTTGTCTACACCCCCCCCCAACAAGGCACATCAACAAGCCCTACAGCTTGTCTACACCCCCCCCAACAAGGCATAGCAACAAGCCCAACAGCTTGTCTACACCCCCCAACAAGGCATAACAACAAGCCCTACCGCATGTCTACACCCCCCCCAACAAGGCATAACAACAAGCCCTACAGCTTGTCTACAACCCCCCAACAAGGGATAACAACAAGCCCAACAGCTTGTCTACACCCCCCAACAAGGCATAACAACAAGCCCTACAGCATGTCTGCCCCCCAACAATGCATAACAACAAGCCCTACAGCTTGTCTACACCACCCCCCAACAAGGCATAACAACAAGCCACAGCTTGTCTACACCCCCCAACAAGGCATAACAACAAGCCCTACAGCTTGTCTACACCCCCCAACTAGGCATAACAACAAGCCCTACAGCTTCTCTACACCCCCCCCCAACAAGGCATAACAACAAGCCCTACAGCTTGTCTACACCCCCCAACAAGGCATAACAGCAAGCCCAACAGCTTGTCTACACCCCTCCCCCAACATGGCATAACAACAAGCCCAACAGCATGTCTGCACCCCCCCAACAAGGCATAACAACAAGCCCTACAGCTTGTCTACACCCCCCCCCCCCCAACAAGGCATAACAACAAGCCAACAGCTTGTCTACACCCCCCCAACAAGGCATAACAACAAGCCCTACAGCTTGTCTACACCCCCCAACAAGGCATAACAACAAGCCCTAAAGCTTGTATACACCCCCCCAACAAGGCATAACAACAAGCTCTAAAGCTTGTATACCCCCCCCCAGAAAAAAAACAAAAAAAACAAGGCATAACCAACCAAGCTTTAAAACACAATGAGAATACAGCTACTGTATGTAGAACTCAATTGTGTGTAGTTGGAACAGCTATGTAGAACTCAATTGTGTGTAGTTGGAACAGCTATGTAGAACTCAATTGTGTGTAGTTGGAACAGCTATGTTGGACTCAATTTTGTGTAGTTGGTACAGCTATGTAGAACTCAATTGTGTGTAGTTGGTACAGCTATTTAGAACTCAATTGTGTGTCGTTGGAACAGCTATGTAGAACTCAATTGTGTGTAGTTGGAACAGCTATGTAGAACTCAATTGTGTGTAGTTGGTACAGCTATGTTCGGGATATATTTCATTTCTGCAGGAAGAATAGAAAAGTATTCAACTACACCAGGTTCAACCATGATTGCTTTATTCATTGTCTGTGAGATAATAGCAATCTCGGGCATAGTGGTTGAAATGAAGAAGAGTGGCAGGTACAGAGTGAATGAGAGTAATTCAGCCCCACAAATCATGTTTGTGTATTCAAAGGCAATAGGAAATATGAAATATTTATTATATACAGTGGGGTCTGGGAATTATTGTCACACTTGATAAAGATGAGCAATAGTGACTGTATAAAATAAATAATTAAATACAGGGCAATATCGTATGCTGCAAAACAAATGGGAAATTATATTATTTTATATTAATAGAATAGCCCAGAAAAATATTTAAATTATTGACACCTCTAAAGATTCTAATAAATAAAGTCGTCAAACGTTTAGTATTTGGTCCCATATTTCTATCACACAATGACTACATCAAGCTCGTGATGTTACAAAACGTGTTGGAAGCATTTGCAGTTAGTTTTGGTTGTGTTTCAGATTATTTTGTGACCAATTGAAATTCATGGTAAATAATGTATCGTGTCATTTTGAAGTCACTTTTATTGTAAATAAGAATATAATATGTTTGTAAACACTTCTACATGAATGAGGATGATACAATGATTACAGATAATCCTGGATAAATCGTGAATAATGATGAGCGAGAAAGATACAGAGGGTCAAAGTTCATACCCCCAAGATATGCTAACCTCTCACCATTACCAATAACAGAGGAGGTTAGCATGTCTTGGGGATATGATCTAACCTCACCATTACCATTAACAGGGGAGGTTAGCATGTCTTGGGAATGATCTAACCTCACCATTACCAATAACAGGGGAGGTTAGCATGTCTTGGAGGTATGATCTAACCTCACCATTACCAATAACAGGGGAGGTTAGCATGTCTTGGAGGTATGATCTAACCTCTCACCATTACCAATAACAGGGGAGGTTAGCATGTCTTGGAGGTATGATCTAACCTCTCACCATTACCAATAACAGGGGAGGTTAGCATGTCTTGGAGATATGATCTAACCTCTCACCATTACCAATAACAGAGGAGGTTAGCATGTCTTGGAGATAGATATGATCTTAGCATGTCTTGGAACCTCTCACCATTACCAATAACAGGGGAGGTTAGCATGTCTTGGGGAGATATGATCTAACCTCTCACCATTACCAATAACAGGAGAGGTTAGCATGTCTTGGAGATATGATCTAACCGGGAGGGTTAGCTCAACATTACCAATAACAGGGAGGTTAGCATGTCTTGGAGAGTATGATCTAACCTCTCACCATTACCAATAACAGGGGAGGTTAGCATGTCTTGGAGATATGATCTAACCTCTCACTATTACCAATAACAGGGGAGGTTAGCATGTCTTGGAGATATAATCTAACCTCTCAACATTACCAATAACAGGGAGGTTAGCATGTCTTGGAGATATCTCTAACCTCTCACCATTACCAATAACAGGGAGGTTAGCATGTCTTGGAACCTCTAACCTCTCACCATTACCAATAACAGGGGAGGTTAGGTTGTCTTGGAGGTATGATCTAACCGCTCACCATTACCAATAACAGGGGAGGTTAGCATGTCTTGGAGGTATGATCTAACCTCTCACCATTACCAATAACAGGGGATTAGCATGTCTTGGAGGTATGATCCCTCTCACCATTACCAATAACAGGGGAGGTTAGCATGTCTTGATGATCTAACCTCACCATTACCAATAACAGGGAGGTTATGTCTTGGATCTAACCTCACCATTACCAAACAGAGGAACAGTCTTGGGAGGTTAGCATGTCTTGGAGGTATGATCTAACCTCTCACCATTACTAATAACAGGGGAGGTTAAGCACTCTTCCTGGGGTTTATTATGGAGCCCATTAGTTCCTGTCAAGGCAGCAGCTACTCTTCCTGGGGTTTATTATGGATCCCCATTAGTTCCTGTAAAGGCACCAGCTACTCTTCCTGGGGTTTATTATGGAGCCCATTAGGCAAGGCAGCAGCTACTCTTCCTGGGATTTATTGTGGATCCCCATTAGTTCCTGTCAAGGCAGCAGCTACTATTTATGGGATCCCCATTAGTTCCTGTCAAGGCAGCAGCTACTCTTCCTGGGGTTTATTATGGATCCCCATTAGTTCCTGTCAAGGCAGCAGCTACTCTTCCTGGGGTTTATTATGGATCCCCATTAGTTCCTGTCATACTCTTCCTGGGGTTTATTATGGATCCCCATCCGTTCCTGCCAAGGCAGCAGCTACTCTTCCTGGGGTTTATTATGGATCCCCAGTTCCTGCCAAGGCAGCAGCTACTCTTCCTGGGGTTTATTATGGATCCCCATTAGTTCATGTCAAGGCAGCAGCTACTCTTCCTGGGGTTTATTATGGATCCCCATTAGTTCAAAGGCAGCAGCTACTCTTCCTGGGGTTTATTATGGATCCCCATTAATTCCTGTCAAGGCATTCTTCCTGGGGTTTATTATGGATCCCCATTCATTCTTGTCAAGGCAGCAGCTACTCTTCCTGGGGTCCAAACATATTAAGCTACTTACATTACGTATAAATAAAAATATAAAACAGTACATCATATAACATTACTACACCACTACATATCTACAATACTAAATGTATAATTCCACCATACAACATTTTATCAAGGGTCTCGGACTGTACATACATTTAATACACTGAACCCTCATTAAATGACTGTATATAACACCATTATATGACCCTATATAACAATTAAATGACCGTATATAACACTATTAAATGACCCTATTGTAACGGAAGAAGGAGAGGACCAAAGCGCAGAGTGGTTAGTGTTCATCTTATTTTTATTAATAATAATCTGAAGTGAACACTTCAAATTACAAAACAACAAAGTGAAAATCGAAACAGTTCTGTCTGGTGCAGACACACAAAGACTGAAAACAACCACCCACAAAATACAAAGGAAAACAGGCTACCTAAATATGGTTCCCCGGAGCTCCGGAGTGAAGGGCGATTCCAGCATCGCCGGCGTGACAGGCGGCTCTGGCAGCTGCTGGCTGACTGACGGCTCCGGCCGCTCCTGGCTCAGACAGACGGGAGACTCCGCTCAGGACAGACTCCTGGCTGACGGGAGACTGACGGCTCAGGACAGACGGGAGACTCTGGCAGCTCAGGACAGAGACTCTGGACACTCTGGCAGCTCAGGACAGACGGGAGACTCTGGCAGCTCAGGACAGACGGGACACTCTGGCAGCTCAGGACAGACGGGAGACTCTGGCAGCTCAGGACAGACGGGACACTCTGGCAGCTCAGGACAGACGGGAGACTCTGGGAGGACAGACGGGAGACTCTGGCAGCTCAGGACAGACGGGAGACTCTGGCAGCTCAGGACAGGCGGGAGACTCTGGCAGCTCAGGACAGATGGGAGACTCTGGCAGCTCAGGACAGACGGGAGACTCTGGCAGCTCAGGACAGACGGGAGACTCT
Source organism: Oncorhynchus masou masou (assembly GCF_036934945.1). NCBI lineage: Eukaryota > Metazoa > Chordata > Actinopteri > Salmoniformes > Salmonidae > Oncorhynchus > Oncorhynchus masou. Next base: position 79,263 of record NW_027008371.1, on the reverse strand, counting down.
GGAGCTCAGGACAGACGGGAGAGCACCTATAGGCAGAAGACGGAGAGACAGTCTGATGCGGGGGCTGCCACCGGAGGGCTGGTACATGGAGGTGACACCGGATAGACTGGACCGTGAAGGCGCACAGGAGGTCTCGAGCACCGAGCCTGCCCAACCCTACCTGGCTGAATGCTCCACGTAGCCAGGCCAGTGCGGCGAGGTGGAATAGCCCGCACTGGGCTGTGCTGTCGAACCGGGGACACCGTGCGTAGGGCTGGTGCCATGTACCCCGGCACGAGGAGACGCACTGGAGACCAGATGCGCTGAGCCGGCTTCATGGCACCTGGCTCGATGCCCAGTCTAGCCCGGCCGATACGAGGAGCTGGGAGTACCGCACCGGGCTATGCACACACACCGGGGACACCGTGCGCCTCACGGCATAACACGGTGCCTGCCTGGTCCCTCTCTCTCTCCGTTAAGCACGGGAAGTTGGCGCAAGTCTCCTACCTGCCTTTGCCACACTCCCCGTGTGCCCTCCCCCAAGACATTTTTGGGGCTGCCTCTCGGGCATCCAGCCTCGGCGCTGTGCTGCCTCCTCATACCACCGCCTCTCGGCTTTCGCTGCCTCGAGCTCAGCCTTGGGGCGGCAATATTCTCCAGCCTGTGCCCATGGTCCCTTGCCATCCAGAATCTCCTCCCAAGTCCATGAGTCCTGCGATCGCTGCTGCTGCCGGTTACCACGCTGCTTGGTCCTTTTGTGGTGGGTGGTTCTGTACCAGCCAGAACTGTTTTTGGATGTTAGTTTATTGTTTTTGTTCAGTGTTCAAATTCTTTATTAAAAAAGATATGGACACATACCACCTTGGTCCTCATCTTCTTCCACTGACGACCTTTACACCTATATAACACTATTAAATGTTGGGTCATTCCTAGTAGACATCAGTACAATTATTCTATTCTTATTATCCACTGATTATACTGTAAATATCACAGTACTCTGACTGGGGGATATCATGATTATACTGTAAATATCACAGTACCTGACTGGGAATATCATGATTATACTGTAAATATCACAGTACTCTGGGGAATATCATGATTATACTGTAAATATCACAGTACTCTGACTGGGGAATATCATGATTATAATGTAAATATCACAGTACTCTGACTGGGGAATATCATGATTATACTGTAAATATCACAGTACTCTGACTGGGGAATATCATGATTATACTGTAAATATCACAGTACTCTGACTGGGGAATCATGATTATACTGTAAATATCACAGTACTCTGACTGGGGAATATCATGATTATACTGTAAATATCACAGTACTCTGACTGGGGAATATCATGATTATACTGTAAATATCACAGTACTCTGACTGGGAATATCATGATTATACTGTAAATATCACAGTACTCTGACTGGGGAATATCATGATTATACTGTAAATATCACAGTACTCTGACTGGGGAATATCATGATTATACTGTAAATATCACAGTACTCTGACTGGGGAATATCATGATTATACTGTAAATATCACAGTACTCTGACTGGGGAATATCATGATTATACTGTAAATATCACAGTACTCTGATGGGGAATATCATGATTATACTGTAAATATCACAGTACTCTGATTGGGGAATATCATGATTATACTGTAAATATCACAGTACTCTGACTGTGGAATATCATGATTATACTGTAAATATCACAGTACTCTGACTGTGGAATATCATGATTATACTTTAAATATCACAGTACTCTGACTGGGGAATATCATGATTATACTGTAAATATCACAGTACTCTGACTGGGGAATATCATGATTATACTTTAAAATATCATGATTATACTGTAAATATCACAGTACTGACTGTGGAATATCATGATTATACTGTAAATATCACAGTACTCTGACTGGGGAATATCATGATTATACTGTAAATATCACAGTACTCTGACTGGGGAATGTCATGATTATACTGTAAATATCACAGTACTCTGATGGGAATATCATGATTATACTGTAAATATCACAGTACTCTGACTGGGGAATATCATGATTATACTTTAAATATCACAGTACTCTGACTGGGGAATGTCATGATTATACTGTAAATATCACAGTACTCTGGGGAATATCATGATTATACTGTAAATATCACAGTACCCTGACTGGGGAATATCATGATTATACTTTAAATATCACAGTACTCTGACTGGAATATCATGATTATACTGTAAATATCACAGTACTCTGACTGGGGAATATCATGATTATACTGTAAATATCACAGTACTCTGATGGGAATATCATGATTATACTGTAAATATCACAGTACTCTGACTGGGGAATATCATGATTATACTGTAAATATCACAGTACTCTGACTGGGGAATGTCATGATTATACTGTAAATATCACAGTACTCTGACTGGGGAATGTCATGTTTATACTGTAAATATCACAGTACTCTGGGGAATATCATGATTATACTGTAAATATCACAGTACTCTGGGGAATATCATGATTATACTGTAAATATCACAGTACTCTGACTGGGGAATATCATGATTATACTGTAAATATCACAGTACTCTGACTGGGGAATGTCATGTTTATACTGTAAATATCACAGTACTCTGACTGGGGAATATCATGATTATACTGTAAATATCACAGTACTCTGACTGGGGAATATCATGATTATACTGTAAATATCACAGTACTCTGACTGGGGAATGTCATGTTTATACTGTAAATATCACAGTACTCTGGGGAATATCATGATTATACTGTAAATATCACAGTACTCTGACTGGGGAATATCATGATTATACTGTAAATATCACAGTACTCTGACTGGGGAATATCATGATTATACTGCAGAATTTAATCTCTCTCTCTCTTTCTCTCTCACACACTCTCTCTCTCTCTCACGCACTCTCTCACGCACGCACTCTCTCTCTCACGCACTCTCTCTCTCACGCACTCTCTCACGCACTCTCTCACTCTCTCACGCACTCTCTCTCTCTCTCACGCACTCTCTCACGCACTCTCTCTCTCTCTCTCTCTCTCTCACGCACTCTCTCACGCACTCTCTCTCTCTCTCTTTCTCTCTCTCACGCACTCTCTCACGCACTCTCTCTCTCTCTTTCTCTCTCACGCACTCTCTCTCTCACTCTCTCACTGAGCCCTGATCTGCTAATAGGACTGAAAGCGGTAAGACTAATCTACATATATGCTAATGAGGCTCCCCTGTGGTTTCTTAATTAGTGTCTGTCTGGGCCATAGCTGTGGTGATTGCGGTGTTGGGATGGTCAAGGTGCATTGTTTGTTGTGATTTGTTGATATTCGAGGTATGGTTTAATCACGCCTTCAGATAATAACCTACAGTAGATGTCTTTTAAAAAAGACAGTTAAGATCGCAAAATTGTCAGTTAATTTGTTGATGTCACAAGACCCGAGTTCGTAATGATCTAGGCTGGAAATTAGAATCATCCTAGCTAGCACATTTGGTTTCTTGGAAGTTGTGGGAACCTACGTTTTTGGTTTCCCATTGGTTCTGGAAATGAAGCCATAAGTTTCCTGACCAGTAAAACGGAATGTTTTTTTTTAAACGTTCTGAGAACGGACGTGAACATTTGGCCTTATCTGGGAACTTGAATTGTTTTGTGGCAGGGAGGTTCTGAGAATGTTTTACTATGGTTCCTTGAAAGGTTACCTGGGAAGTTTCATTTAACGCTCTGAGAATGGAAATTATAGTTAAAAAACATTTTCACTGCATGTTTCAATAAGTATATTATAAACAGTGCGAGCTTATTTTTTGGTTAACTTTTGTAAACTCCAAGCACACATGGAAATTAATTTCCTTAGGCATTAATTAATGGGATGGCAGGTAGCCTAGTGGTTAGAATATTGGGCCAGTAACCTGAAAGGTTGCTCGATCGAATCCCAGAGCTGGCAAGGTAATAATCTGTCCATCTGCCCACTGAACAAGGCAGTTAACCCACTGTTCCTAGGCCGTCATTGTAAATAAGAATGTGTTCTTAACTGACTTGCCTAGTTAAATATAAAAGGTACAATAATAACCATGCAAACACATGTATTTTTTTTTATTGTGACATAGCATCAGTGAGATTCTGTTCTCTAGCCATAGACTTAGTCCACTGGACCACCAGGATGTAGCTAGCATGCAGTATTGTTTCACACATAATAATAATATAATAATAATATAATATAATATAATTATTATTACACATACAAAGCCACATACATTTTAATCTATTCAAACAGATCCCATTTCAAAGGAAACAAGCACTCATTAATTAAGATCAGGTGTGGTCAATTAGTGGGCGAGACCAACACATCTGAAAGCACTTAATAAGATAGAGAATAGAAAGAGTTAAGTTGATGCTGGGCCTTGGGACTGGGCCACTATAGGGCCTTGGGACTGGGCCACTATAGGGTCTTGGGACTGGTCCACTATAGGGTCTTGGGACTGGGCCACTAAAGTTCCTTGGGTCTGGGCCACTATAGGGTCTTGGGACTGGGCCACTATAGGGTCTTGGGACTGGGCCACTATAGGGTCTTGGGACTGGGCCACTATAGGGCCTTGGGACTGGGCCACTATAGGGCCTTGGGACTGGGCCACTATAGGGCCTTGGGACTGGGCCACAAAAGTGCCTTGGGAATGGGCCACTAAAGTGCCTTGGGACTGGGCCACTATAGGGCCTTGGGACTGGGCCACTATAGGGCCTTGGGACTGGGCCACTATAGGTCCTTGGGACTGGGCCACTATAGGGCCTTGGGACTGGGCCACTATGGGATGGGACTGGGCCACTAAAGGGCCTTGGGACTGGGCCACTATAGGGCCTTGGGACTGGGCCACTATAGGGCCTTGGGACTGGGCCACTATAGGGCCTTGGGACTGGGCCACTATAGGGCCTTGGGACTGGGCCACTATAGGGCCTTGGGACTGGGCCACTATAGGGTCTTGGGACTGGGCCACTATAGGGCCTTGGGACTGGGCCACTATAGGGCCTTGGGACTGGGCCACTATAGGGCCTTGGACTGGGCCACAAAAGTGCTTTGGGACTGGGCCACTATAGGGCCTTGGGACTGGGCCACTAAAGGGCCTTGGACTGGGCCACTATAGGGCCTTGGGACTGGGCCACTATAGGGCCTTGGGACTGGGCCACTATAGGGCCTTGGGACTGGGACACTATAGGGCCTTGGGACTGGGCCACTATAGGGCCTTGGGACTGGGCCACTATAGGGTCTCTGTTTATGAAAGTATGATGGGAATAGAGATAGCTGCAGCTTCCAGAGATTAATCTGGTCGTTAATCATCAGTATAAACCACATGGTCCCCTCTCTCTCTCGCTCCATCTTTCCTCCCCCCTCTCTCTCTCACTCCATCTATCTATCCCCCCTCTCTCTCTCTCTCTCTCTCTCTCCATCTATCCTACTCCATCTATCCTCTCCCCCCTCTCTCTCTCTCGCTCCATCTATCCTCTGCCCCCTCTCTCTCGCTCCATCTATCCTCTGCCCCCTCTCTCTCTCCATCTATCCTCTGCCCCATCTTTCCTCTCTCCCCCTCTCTCTCTCTCTCCATCTATCCTCTTCCCCCTCTCTCTGTCTTGCTCCACCTATCCTCCCCCCTCTCTCTCTCTCGCTCCATCTATCCTCTGCCCCCCCCTCTCTCTCGCTCCATCTATCCTCTGACCCCTCTTCTCTCTCTCCCCCTCTCTCTGTCTCGCTCCACCTATCCTCTTCCCCCCCTCTCTCTCTCGCTCCATCTATCCTCTTCCCCCTCTCTCTCTCTGTCTCGCCTCCACCTATCCTCCCCCTCTCTCTCTGTCTCGCTCCATCTATCCTTTGCCCCCTCTCTCTCGCTCCATCTATCCTCTGGCCCCCTTTCTCTCTCTCTCCCCCTCTCTGTCTCGCTCCACCTATCCCCCCCCTCTCTCTCTGTCTCGCTCCATCTATCCTTTGCCCCTCTCTCTCCGCTCCATCCTATCCTCTCTCTCTCTCCTCTCTCTCTCTCTCTCTCTCTCTCTCCTCTCTCTCTCTCTCTCTCTCTCTCTCTCTCTCTCTCTCTCTCTCTCTCTCTCTCTCTCTCTCTCTCTCTCTCTCTCTCTCTCTCTCTCTCTCTCTCTCTCTCTCTCTCTCTCTCTCTCTCTCTCTCTCTCTCTCTCTCTCTCTCTCTCTCTCTCTCTCTCTCTCTCTCTCTCTCTCTCTCTCTGTCTCTCCATCTCTCAACTCCAGACAGACTTTCATTTACGTCTCCCTCTCTTCGTTCAGAGGAGCGAATTTCCTTTGAAAAATGACTTCAGGACACGCTGCCATTTCCTTCCTAATATTTTCCCCATTTCAACGGAGTCGCACCTTTCAGAGGGGTTGTTTGGCTAAATGGAATTACTTCTACAGCGCTGTCATGGGCATCGGGATCTGTCCCCTTCAGACCAGACATTTTAACCGTATCCCAAATGGCACCTTGTTCTGGTCAAAGGTAGTAGTGTCTAAAGTAGTGCACTATATAGGGAATAGGGGCTCTGGTCTAAAGTAGTGTACTATATAGAGAATAGGGGCTCTGGTCTAAAGTAGTGCACTATATAGAGAATAGGGGCTCTGGTCAAAAGTAGTGCACTATATAGAGAATAGGGGCTCTGGTCTAAAGTAGTGTACTATATAAAGAATAGGGGCTCTGGTCTAAAGTAGTGTACTATATAGGGAATAGGGTGCCAATTGGAACACAGTCAAGAGGTAATTAAATCTCCGCCGTCTCCTCGCCTTCTAACAAATGAACTTCCTTTGTGAAGTCTATTGATTTCTGGACTAGACAATAGCCATTCTTTCTGCTCCTGTGAAGTCTTGCTTCTGTCTGCAGTCTGGGGATGTGTATTAGTTCAAACCTGAACTCATCTGTGAAGTCGTGCCTTCCAACCTGAACTCATCTGTGAAGTCTGAACTAATTTTACAGACAGGTGGAGTCAATCTGAGGGATGCTTTTAGTCCTAGAGGAGTTTGGCTGATTGATCTAAAATAACAGGTGTGATTCCTGATTTAAGAATCAGGAAACTGTATTACCATGCAATAAATGTTAAAATCTTGGTGTTGTGTATATATATATGGGCATTCACATGCAAAACCACTGGGAGCCAATCAGATCCCTCCCCATTCACAAGGAGAGAGATAAAAATAACATCGGTGGGTGCCTCCTCCCTTCTCTAATGTCTCTCCACACCTCTCCTTGCCTCTCCCCGCCTTCCCTCTCACCTCCCCTCACCTCACCATCTCTCCTCACCTCCCCCTTCTCCTCATGCCTTCGCACGACACAGGAATGTGAGCACACCGAAAAGAACACGCAACATCAAACATTCATCAACCAAGAGAATGAGTAACAGATGAAGGGGGTATTTATAATGGAACGTGGGGAGGAGGCAGAGACCACGGGCACTTGGAGGAGAGAGAGGCAGAGACCACTGACACTTGGAGAGAGAGAGGCAGAGACCACTGACACTTGGAGAGAGAGAGGCAGAGACCACTGACACTTGGAGAGAGAGAGGCAGAGACCACTGACACTTGGAGAGAGAGGCAGAGACCACTGACACTTGGAGAGAGAGAGGCAGAGACCACTGACACTTGGAGAGAGAGAGGCAGAGACCACTGACACTTGGAGAGAGAGAGGCAGAGACCACTGACACTTGGAGAGAGAGAGGCAGAGACCACTGACACTTGGAGAGAGAGAGGCAGAGACCACTGACACTTGGAGAGAGAGAGGCAGAGACCATTGACACTTGGAGAGAGAGAGGCAGAGACCACTGACACTTGGAGAGAGAGAGGCAGAGACCACTGACACTTGGAGAGAGAGAGGCAGAGACCACTGACACTTGGAGAGAGAGGCAGAGACCACTGACACTTGGAGAGAGAGAGGCAGAGACCACTGACACTTGGAGAGAGAGAGGCAGAGACCACTGACACTTGGAGAGAGAGAGGCAGAGACCACTGACACTTGGAGAGAGAGAGACAGAGACCACTGACACTTGGAGAGAGAGAGGCAGAGACCACTGACACTTGGAGAGAGAGAGGCAGAGACCACTGACACTTGGAGAGAGAGAGGCAGAGACCACTGACACTTGGAGAGAGAGAGATGGGGGGAGAGACCACTGACACTTGGAGAGAGAGAGGCAGAGACCACTGACACTTGGAGAGAGAGAGGCAGAGACCACTGACACTTGGAGAGAGAGAGGCAGAGAACACTGACACTTGGAGGAGGCAGAGACCACTGACACTTGGAGGAGAGAGAGAGATGGGGGAGGAGAGAGACCACTGACACTTGGAGGAGGCAGAGAGATGGGGGAGGAGAGAGAACAGTGACACTTGGAGGAGAGCGAGACCACTGACACTTGGAGTAGAGCGAGAGATGGGGGGAGGAGAGAGACCACTGACACTTTAAAAAGAAATGTTTTACCCTCTTTGTTCGCTGGACTTTATCCTGCTAACTGTTCCAAATGTCCGAACTGAATTTGGTAAAAGGGCTTTTATGTACTCTGCGTCATCGTCTTGGAACGCCTTACAAAATATTTTAAACTGGACGAACTTGTCCCGATTGGTGTTTTTAAATCACCGATGAAGGATTTTGATACTGATTCCCTGACCTGTCAATGTTTTTAATTTGCAATACTCTTGTGAATTCATTGGTTTTTACTAGATTACTTGTAGTTTTTCATGTTGTTTGTCTGTCATGACTTGATGCTGCCTATCTTGGCCAGGATGCTCTTGGAAAATAGATTTTAAATCTCAATGAGCCCTTCCTGGTTAAATAAAATAAAAGATACAGATGGGGGTGGGGGAAAGAGAGAGAGAGAGATGGGGTGAGAGAGAAATGGAGAGAGAGAGAGAGAGCGAGAGAGAGAGAGAGAGAGGGGGGGAGAAAGAGGCAGTGATTGGGAGTCCCATCGGGCAGCGCATAATTGGCCCAGCGTCGTCCGGGTTTGGCCGTCATTGTAAATAAGAATTTGTTCTTTAACTGACTTGCCTAGTTAAATAGGTAAAATAAAACATGTTTAAATAAACAACGTGCATCACTTTATGGCAGCAGAGGATCTGTATATAGACAAAGTGGAGCACTTTCTGGCAGCAGAGGATCTGTATATAGACAAAGTGGAGCACTTTATGGCAGCAGAGGATCTGTATATAGACAAAGTGGAGCACTTTCTGGCAGCAGCTGGCACACACTGGGCTAATCAGAATCAGGAACTGTCTCACGGCAGATGGGCGACAAATGAATGAACTTCCGTGTAAATTCCAAGGCTCATTAATCATGCAAGATCTTTAAAGAGAGAGTGACTCCGTAGAGAAGAGCAAACACTCCAGCAAGGAAATACTAGAGCCAGCCACCACACAAAGTCATTTCTGATAACAGCGAGAAAAGGACTCAGTCAATAGGAAAGAGCTAAAGGCTCCTAAATAATCACTGAAACCACGTGGAATAACTTATCTGAGTTTGATACATTATTTACAGCATATGGAAATAGTCCCAACGGGTTTTCCCTCAAATAGAGTCCACGCTCATGATGCTCACATTCTGCATTGGGTTGCTCATGATGCTCACATTCTGCATTTGGGTTAATCATGATGCTCACATTCTGCATTTGGGTTAATCATGATGCTCACATTCTGCATTTGGGTTAATCATGATGCTCACATTCTGCATTGGGTTGCTCATGATGCTCACATTCTGCATTGGGTTGCTCATGATGCTCACATTCTGCATTTGGGTTAATCATGATGCTCACATTCTGCATTTGGGTTGCTCATGATGCTCACATTCTGCATTTGGGTTAATCATGATGCTCACATTCTGCATTTGGGTTAATCATGATGCTCACATTCTGCATTTGGGTTAATCATGATGCTCACATTCTGCATTTGGGTTAATCATGATGCTCACATTCTACATTGGGTTGCTCATGATGCTCACATTCTGCATTTGGGTTAATCATGATGCTCACATTCTGCATTGGGTTGCTCATGATGCTCACATTCTGCATTTGGGTTAATCATGATGCTCACATTCTGCATTTGGGTTAATCATCAGGTAGAACTCTGCATTCCCTCTTCAAAGGATTTAAAAATGAACAATGCCAAAAAAGCCTCGGAATAATGGGTTGCTACTTCCTCTTCTTTTGAATCGCTCGGTGATGCTACTTCCTCTTCTCTTGAAACAGCAGTAAGCTACTTCCTCTTCTTTTGAATCGAACAATGCTACTTCCTCTTCTTTTGAATCGCCAGTAAGCTACTTCCTCTTCTCTTGAATCACCAGTAAGCTACTTCCTCTTCTTTTGAATCGCCAGTAAGCTACTTCCTCTTCTCTTGAATCAGCAGTAAGCTACTTCCTCCTCTCTTGAATCACCCGTAAGCTACTTCCTCTTCTCTTGAATCCCCAGTAAGCTACTTCCTCTTCTCTTGAATCACCAGTAAGCTACTTCCTCTTCTTTTGAATCGCCGGTAAGCTACTTCCTCTTCTCTTGAATCACCGGTAAGCTACTTCCTCTTCTCTTGAATCACCAGTAAGCTACTTCCTCTTCTCTTGAATCCCCAGTAAGCTACTTCCTCTTCTCTTGAATCACCAGTAAGCTACTTCCTCTTCTCTTGAATCACCAGTAAGCTACTTCCTCTTCTCTTGAATCACCAGTAAGCTACTTCCTCTTCTCTTGAATCACCAGTAAGCTACTTCCTCTTCTCTTGAATCACCAGTAAGCTGCTTCTTCTCTTGAATCACTGGTAAGCTACTTCCTCTTCTCTTGAATCACCAGTAAGCTACTTCCTCTTCTCTTGAATCACCAGTAAGCTACTTCCTCTTCTCTTGAATCACCAGTAAGCTACTTCCTCTTCTCTTGAATCACCAGTAAGCTGCTTCTTCTCTTGAATCACTGGTAAGCTACTTCCTCTTCTCTTGAATCACCAGTAAGCTACTTCCTCTTCTCTTGAATCACCAGTAAGCTACTTCCTCTTCTCTTGAATCACCAGTAAGCTACTTCCTCTTCTCTTGAATCACCAGTAAGCTACTTCCTCTTCTCTTGAATCACCAGTAAGCTACTTCCTCTTCTCTTGAATCACCAGTAAGCTACTTCCTCTTCTCTTGAATCTCCAGTAAGCTACTTCTTCTCTTCTTCTTTTTCAAGTATATTTTTTTGAAGCATAAGTTTACAGATACAAAAATGAATTCTAGAGGTAGTGGAAACATCATGACCATTATCATTGTCCGCATTCCTAAATCAAATCAAAATGTATTTGTCAAGTGCGCCGAATACAACAGATGTAGACCTTATAGTGAAATGCTTACAAACAGGCTCTAACCAATAGTGCAAAAAAGGTATTTGGCGAACAATAGGTACAGTTTTATATACGTTTTATAATGGCATTAGCATTGATCGTATAGAACGCTATAAAAATCTAATCAAAATGTATTAGTCGCGTACACAAAATTTGCAGATGTTATCGCAGGTGCAGTGAAATGCTTGTGTTTCTAGCTCCAATGGTGCAGTGATACCTAGCAATACACATTAAAAAGCAACACAGTATATACATATACAGTGGGGAGAACAAGTATTTGATACACTGCCGATTTTGCAGGTTTTCCTACTTACAAAGCATGTAGAGGTCTGTAATTTATATCAAAAGGTACACTTCAACTGTGAGAGATGGAATCTAAAACAAAAATACAGAAAATCACATTGTATGATTAAGTAATTAATAAAAAATAAAAAAAATAAAAATTGTGTCCACCTTCTCTCCCTTCCTTATCTTTGACTTCATTGTGGTCAACAAACGATCTGTGTATTCGGATAGCAACTCCCCTTCTCTTCCCAGAACTATGAGGAAAATCACCTGATCAGGTTATAGAGCTTAAGGTGCACACTATCTGACAGGTGCGTCTCTTGTGAAAGAAATAAAAAAGCATTGCACACTTAAGTTGTTGGATACTTTCTCTTTTAATTGGCCCTTGGATACCTTTTACATTGTTGGAGATGACGTTCAGACCCATGATTCTGCCTTAATGGTTACAACTATGACCTCCATTTTTCTTTTATTACCTAACATAGGAGCTTCTTGTCCTATACGTCTCGTTGCAACCATTGTAAAATAACAAAATAAAACAACAGATATTGAACACAAATCATTCTCTGATTCTCAGATAGCTTCCAAACAGGGTTTTATTTATTTTTTAGCTTCCAGCATGTTGACCCACATTATTGCAGGTTTCCCTTCATTAAACCCAACAGAATCATTAATATGGTCATGAGTATAATTATGTAGAGTCCATGGTTGACTGTTGGGGAATCTGGTGTTGCCAAGACATCCGAAGAGTCTGGGCCTGGAACTTCATAGAAATGACTGCAGCATGAGATATCTGGCCAATCAGCACACTGAGAGCACTGGGATGTACAGGTCTACCGGCCTAGGAACCAATCAGCACACTGGGATGTACAGGCAGGTCTACCGGCCTCGGGAACCAATCAGCACACTGGGATGCACAGGTCTACCAGCCTCGGGAACCAACCAGCACACTGGGATGTACAGGTCTACCGGTCTACCGGCCTGGGAACCAATCAGCTCACTGGGATGTACAGGTCTACTGGTCTCAGCTCACTGAGACCAATCAGGTCTACCGGCAACCAATCAGCACACTGAGAGCGTGAAGGATGTACAGGTCTACCAGCCTCGGGAACCAATCAGCACACTGGGATGTACAGGTCTACCGGCCTAGGAACCAATCAGCTCACTGGTATGTACAGGTCTACCGGTCTGGGAACCAATCAGCTCACTGAGAGCATGAAGGATGTACAGGACTACTGGCCTAGGAACCAATCAGCTCACAGAGCACTGGGGTGTACAGGCCTACCGGCCAAGGAACCAATCAGCTCACTGGGATGTACAGGTCTACCGGTCTAGGAACCAATCAGCTCACTGAGATGTACAGGCCTAGGAACACCACAATCAACATCGCAAAACCCCCCACCATCATCACATCCAGGCGCTTTTCTTTCTGAAACAAACATTATTGTACCAGATACAGTCAGACAGATATCTAAATGATTGTACCCCTTACAGTCAGACAGATATCTAAATGATTGTACCCCATACAGTCACACAGATATCTAAATGATTGTACCCCATACAATCGCTTACGTGTTTCAAACTACTGTAGATAGGATGATATGCGAATCAAGATTAATCTTAAACCAGTCAAAGTATAGTCCCTTTTCCCTATATAGTGCACTACTTTAGACCAGAGCCCTATTCCCTATATAGTGCACTACTTTAGACCAGAGCCCTATTCCCTATATAGTGCACTACTTTAGACCAGAACCCTATTCCCTATATAGTGCACTACTTTAGACCAGACCCCTATTCCCTATATAGTGCACTACTTTAGACCAGAGCCCTATTCCCTATATAGTGCACTACTTTAGACCAGAACCCTATTCCCTATATAGTACACTACTTTAGACCAGAGCCCTATTCCCTATATAGTGCACTACTTTAGACTAGAGCCCCTATTCCCTATATAGTGCACTACTTTAGACCAGAGCCCTATTCCCTATATAGTGCACTACATCTGAGCAGAGCCTTATTCCCTATATAGTGCACTACTTTAGACCAGAACCCTTTTCCCTATATAGTGCACTACTTTATACCAGAGTCCCTATTCCCTATATAGTGGCACTACTTTAGACCAGAATCCTATTCCCTATATAGTGCACTACATCTGACCAGAGCCTTATTCCCTAGGGCCCTTTTCTAAAGTAGTGCACTATACATAAAGTGTGCATGATATATACTGACCAGGTGAATCCAGAATGACAGCCATGATCCCTTATTGATGTCACTTGTTAAATCCACTTCAGTCAGTGTAGATGAGGTGGGGAGGAGACAGGGATTTGAGACGTGGATTGTGTACAGTCTAATGTGGCATTCAGGGGTAGAATAGGAGAGGCAGAAGAGTGCTTTTCAACAGGGTATGGGCGTAGGTACCAGGCGCATTTGAGTGCGTTTGAGTGAGTCAAGAACTGCAACGCTGCTGTCCCCCCCAACAGTTTCCCCGTGTGTTTAAGCTGTACCGAGGTCAAAAGGGGACACTACTCAATATTAGGAAGATGTTCCTAGTGTTTCTTACACCCCGTGTAAAAGGAAAAGGCTCCCATTGGTGTGCAGACAAAATTCACAGCAACATGGTTTGCACCTGTATGAGCCCAGAATACCAACACCCTCTGAATAATGGATGACTGAAACCTCTCAAACTGAACAGACAAAGACACCCTATTGATGATTTATTTAGTGCACAATTTTTTGTTGACCAGGGACAATAAAGGGCTCTGGTCAAATGTAGAACGCTAGATTTATTTTAGAAAAGTCGTTGAAGAACAAGTTCTTACTGTCATTGACAGCCGAGGAACAGTGGGGTTAAACTGCCTTGCTCGGGGAGGGGGGGCCTTCGATTTGGCAGGTCGGGGATTCGATCTAGTCCAACGCTCTTACAACGAAGGCTACCTGCTGCCCCGAATATACAGACAACAGCCACTTGGGACACATTCAAAGCCTCGGTCGCCCACTCCGCTTGCATAGATAAAGCCTCGGTCGCCCACTCCGCTTGCATAGACAAAGCCTCGGTCGCCCACTCCGCTTGTATAGACAAAGCCTCGGTCGCCCACTCCGCTTGTATAGACAAAGCCTCGGTCGCCCACTCCGCTTGGATAGACAAAGCCTCGGTCGCCCACTCCGCTTGTATAGACAAAGTCTCGGTCGCCCACTCCGCTTGCATAGACAAAGCCTCGGTCGCCCACTCCGCTTGCATAGACAAAGCCTCGGTCGCCCACTCCGCTTGCATAGACAAAGCCTCGGTCGCCCACTCCGCTTGCATAGACAAAGCCTCGGTCGCCCACTCCGCTTGCATAGACAAAGCCTCGGTCGCCCACTCCGCTTGTATAGGCAAAGCCTCGGTCGCCCACTCCGCTTGCATAGACAATGCCTCGGTCGCCCACTCCGCTTGCATAGACAAAGCCTCGGTCGCCCACTCCGCTTGCATAGACAAAGCCTCGGTCGCCCACTCCGCTTGCATAGACAAAGCCTCGGTCGCCCACTCCGCTTGCATAGACAAAGCCTCGGTCGCCCACTCCGCTTGTATAGACAAAGCCTCGGTCGCCCACTCCGCTTGCATAGACAAAGCCTCGGTCGCCCACTCCGCTTGCATAGACAAAGCCTCGGTCGCCCACTCCGCTTGTATAGACAAAGTCTCGGTCGCCCACTCCGCTTGCATAGACAAAGCCTCGGTCGCCCACTCCTCTTGTATAGACAAAGTCTCGGTCGCCCACTCCGCTTGCATAGACAAAGCCTCGGTCGCCCACTCCTCTTGTATAGACAAAGTCTCGGTCGCCCACTCCGCTTGTATAGACAAAGCCTCGGTCGCCCACTCCTTTGTATAGACAAAGTCTCGGTTCCGCTTGCATAGACAAAGCCTCGGTCGCCCACTCCCGCTTGCATAGACAAAGCCTCGGCCGCCCACTCCTCTTGTATAGACAAAGCCTCGGTCGCCCACTCCGCTTGTATAGACAAAGTCTCGGTCGCCCACTCCGCTTGTATAGACAAAGCCTCGGTCGCCCACTCCGCTTGCATAGACAAAGCCTCGGTCGCCCACTCCGCTTGCATAGACAAAGCCTCGGCCCACTCGCCCAAAGCCTCTCCTCTTGTATAGACAAAGTCTCGGTCGCCCACTCCGCTTGTATAGACAAAGCCTCGGTCGCCCACTCCGCTTGTATAGACAAAGTCTCGGTCGCCCACTCCGCTTGCATAGACAAAGCCTCGGTCGCCCACTCCTCTTGTATAGACAAAGCCTCGGTCGCCCACTCCGCTTGTATAGACAAAGTCTCGGTCGCCCACTCCGCTTGCATAGACAAAGCCTCGGTCGCCCACTCCTCTTGTATAGACAAAGCCTCGGTCGCCCACTCCGCTTGTATAGACAAAGTCTCGGTCGCCCACTCCGCTTGTATAGACAAAGCCTCGGTCGCCCACTCCGCTTGCATAGACAAAGCCTCGGTCGCCCACTCCGCTTGCATCAACAAAGCCTCGGTCGCCCACTCCGCTTGTATAGACAAAGCCTCGGTCGCCCACTCCGCTTGCATAGACAAAGCCTCGGTCGCCCACTCCGCTTGCATAGACAAAGCCTCGGTCGCCCACTCCGCTTGCATAGACAAAGCCTCGGTCGCCCACTCCGCTTGCATAGACAAAGCCTCGGTCGCCCACTCCGCTTGCATCAACAAAGCCTCGGTCGCCCACTCCGCTTGCATAGACAAAGCCTCGGTCGCCCACTCCGCTTGCATAAAAAAAAGTCTCGGTCGCCCACTCCGCTTGCATAGACAAAGCCTCGGTCGCCCACTCCGCTTGCATAGACAAAGCCTCGGTCGCCCACTCCGCTTGCATAGACAAAGCCTCGGTCGCCCACTCCGCTTGCATAGACAAAGTCTCGGTCGCCCACTCCGCTTGCATAGACAAAGCCTCGGTCGCCCACTCCGCTTGTATAGACAAAGTCTCGGTCGCCCACTCAGCTTGTATAGACAAAGCCTCGGTCGCCCACTCCGCTTGCATAAACAAAGCCTCGGTCGCCCACTCCGCTTGCATAAACAAAGCCTCGGTCACCCACTCCGCTTGCATAGACAAAGCCTCGGTCGCCCACTCCGCTTGTATAGACAAAGTCTCGGTCGCCCACTCCGCTTGCATAGACAAAGTCTCGGTCGCCCACTCCGCTTGCATAGACAAAGCCTCGGTCGTCCACTCCGCTTGCATAGAGAAAGCCTCGGTCGTCCACTCCGCTTGCATAAACAAAGTCTCGGTCGCCCACTCCGCTTGCATAAACAAAGACTCGGTCGCCCACTCCGCTTGCATAAACAAAGCCTCGGTCGCCCACTCCGCTTGCATAGACAAAGCCTCGGTCGCCCACTCCGCTTGCATAGACAAAGCCTCGGTCGCCCACTCCGCTTGCATAAACAAAGCCTCGGTCGCCCACTCCGCTTGCATAGACAAAGCCTCGGTCGCCCACTCCGCTTGCATAAACAAAGCCTCGGTCGCCCACTCCGCTTGCATCAACAAAGCCTCGGTCGCCCACTCCGCTTGCATAGACAAAGCCTCGGTCGTCCACTCCGCTTGCATAAACAAAGCCTCGGTCGCCCACTCCGCTTGCATAAACAAAGCCTCGGTCGCCCACTCCGCTTGCATAAACAAAGCCTCGGCCGCCCACTCCGCTTGCATAGACAAAGCCTCGGTCGCCCACTCCGCTTGCATAGACAAAGCCTGGGTCGCCCACTCCGCTTGCATAGACAAAGCCTCGGTCGCCCACTCCGCTTGCATAGACAAAGCCTCGGTACACTACACCTGTACAGTACACTACACCTGCTAGACAACAGTACACTACACCTACTAGACAACAGTACACTACACCTGCTAGACAACAGTACAGTACACCTGCTAGACAACAGTACACTACACCTGCTAGACAACAGTACAGTACAACTGCTAGACAACAGTACACTACACTTGCTAGACAACAGTACACTACACCCGCTAGACAACAGTACACTACACCTGCTAGACAACAGTACAGTACACCTGCTAGACAACAGTACAGTACACCTGCTAGACAACAGTACACTACACCTGCTAGACAACAGTACAGTACACCTGCTAGACAACAGTACACTACACCTACTAGACAACAGTACACTACACCTACTAGACAACACTACACCTACTAGACAACAATACACTACACTTACTAGACAACAGTACACTACACCTGCTAGACAACAATACACTACACCTGCTAGACAACAATACACTACACCTAGACAACAGTACACTACACCTACTAGACAACAATACACTACACCTGCTAGACAACAGTACACTACACCTGCTAGACAACAATACACTACACCTGCTAGACAACAATACACTACACCTGCTAGACAAACAGTACACTACACCTGCTAGACAACAGTACACTACACCTGCTAGACAACAGTACAGTACACCCTACTAGACAACAGTACAGTACACCTGCTGAACAACAGTACAGTACACCTGCTAGACAACAGTACACTACACCTACTAGACAACAGTACAGTACACTACACCTGCTAACAACAGTACACTACACCTACTAGACAAGAGTACAGTACACTACACCTGCTAGACAACAGTACAGTACACCTGCTAGACAACAGTACACTACACCTGCTAGACAACAGTACACTACACCCCTAGACAACAGTACACTACACCTGCTAGACAACAGTACAGTACACCTGCTAGACAACAGTACAGTACTACCACTAACCAACAGTACACTACACCTACTAGACAACAGTACACCTACTAGACAACAATACAGTACACTACACTTACTAGACAACAGTACACTACACCTGCTAGACAACAATACACTACACCTGCTAGACAACAATACACTACACCTGCTAAACAACAGTACACACTACACCTACTAGACAACAATACACTACACCTGCTAGACAACAGTACACTACACCCCTAGACAACAATACACTACACTTGCTAAACAACAATACACTACACCTGCTAGACAACAGTACACTACACCTGCTAGACAACAATACACTACACCTGCTAGACAACAATACACTACACCTGCTAGACCTAACAGTACAGTACACCTGCTAGACAACAGTACACTACACCTGCTAACAACAGTACAGTACACCTGCTAGACAACAGTACAGTACACCTGCTAGACAACAGTACACTACACCTGCTAGACAACAGTACACTACACCTGCTAGACAACAGTACACTACACCTACTAGACAACAGTACACTACACCTGCTAGACAACAGTACACTACACCTACTAGACAACAGTACACTACACCTGCTAGACAACAGTACAGTACACCTGCTAGACAACAGTACAGTACACCTGCTAGACAACAGTACAGTACACCTACTAGACAACAGTACAGTACACCCCAACCTACCTACTAGACAACAGTACACTACATTACACCTGCTAGACAACAGTACACTACACCTGCTAGACAACAATACAGTACACTACACCTGCTAGACAACAGTATACTACACTTACTAGACAACAGTACACCACCTACTAGACAACAGTACACTACACCTACTAGACAACAGTACACTACACCTGCTAGACAACAGTACACTACACCTACTAGACAACAGTACACTACACCTGCCAGACAACAATACACTACACCTACTAGACAACAGTACACTACACCTGCTAGACAACAATACAGTACACTACACCTGCTAGACAACAGTACACTACACTTACTAGACAACAGTCACAGCACATGTCCATTAGCATCAGGTATGACTGTTCCAAGCTGTGATAACACCAGGTATGACTGTTCCAAGCTGTGATAACACCAGGTATGACTGTTCCTAGCTGTGATAACACCAGGTATGACTGTTCCTAGCTGTGATAACACCAGGTATGACTGTTCCTAGCTGGGATAACATCAGGTATGACTGTTCCTAGCTGTGATAACACCAGGTATGACTGTTCCTAGCTGTGATAACACCATTTATGACTGTTCCTAGCTGTGATAACACCAGGTATGACTGTTCCAAGCTGTGATAACACCAGGTATGACTGTTCCAAGCTGTGATAACACCAGGTTTGACTGTTCCAAGCTGTGATAACACCAGGTATGACTGTTCCAAGCTGTGATAACACCAGGTATGACTGTTCCAAGCTGTGATAACACCAGGTATGACTGTTCCTAGCTGTGATAACACCAGGTATGACTGTTCCTAGCTGTGATGACACCAGGTATGACTGTTCCTAGCTGTGATGACACCAGATGAGGCTGGTATGACTGTTCCAAGCTGTGATAACACCAGGTATGACTGTTCCAAGCTGTGATAACACCAGGTTTGACTGTTCCAAGCTTTGATAACACCAGGTTTGACTGTTCCTAGCTGTGATAACACCATTTATGACTGTTCCTAGCTGTGATAACACCAGTTATGACTGTTCCTAGCTGTGATAACACCAGGTATGACTGATACTAGCTGTGATAACACCAGATGAGGCTGGTATGGGAGAGGAGGGAAAGAGAGAGCCTGTTACACGTAGCAACATGGGAGAGGAGGGAAAGAGAGAGCCTGTTACACGTAGCAACATGGGAGAGGAGGGAAAGAGAGAGCCTGTTACATGTAGCAACATGGGAGAGGAGGGAAGCAACATGGGAGAGGTGGGTAGCAACATGGGAGAGGAGGGTAGCAATGTGGGAGAGGAGGGTAGCAACATGGGAGAGGAGGGTAGCAACATGGGAGAGGAGGGAAGCAACATGGGAGAGGAGGGTAGCAACATGGGAGAGGGGGGTAACAACATGGGAGAGGAGGGTAGCAACATGGGAGAGGAGGGAAGCAACATGGGAGAGGAGGGTAGCAACATGGGAGAGGAGGGTAACAACATGGGAGAGGAGGGAAGCAACATGGGAGAGGAGGGTAGCAACATGGGAGAGGGTAACAACATGGGAGAGGAGGGTAGCAACATGGGAGAGGAGGAAGCAACATGGGAGAGGGAGGAAGCAACATGGGAGAGGAGGGTAGCAACATGGGAGAGGAGGGTAGCAACATGGGAGAGGAGGAAGCAACATGGGAGAGGAGGGAAAAAGAGATCCTGTTACACATGGCAACATGGGAGAGGAGGGTAACAACATGGGAGAGGAGGGGTAGCAACATGGGAGAGGAGGGTAACAACATGGGAGAGGAGGGAAGCAACATGGGAGAGGAGGGTAGCAACATGGGAGAGGAGGGTAACAACATGGGAGAGGAGGGGAAGCAACATGGGAGAGGGAGGGAAGCAACATGGGAGAGGAGGGTAGCAACATGGGAGAGGAGGGTAGCAACATGGGAGAGGAGGGAAGCAACATGGGAGAGGAGGGAAAAAGAGATCCTGTTACACATGGCAACATGGGAGAGGAGGGTAGCAACATGGGAGAGGAGGGTAACAACATGGGAGAGGAGGGTAGCAACATGGGAGAGGAGGGTAACAACATGGGAGAGGAGGGAAGCAACATGGGAGAGGAGGGTAGCAACATGGGAGAGGAGGGTAGCAACATGGGAGAGGAGGGTAGCAACATGGGAGAGGAGGGTAGCAACATGGGAGAGGAGGGTAGCAACGTGGAAGAGGAGGAAGCAACATGGGAGAGGAGGGTAGCAACGTGGGAGAGGGAGGGTAGCAACATGGGAGGGAGGGTGGCAACGTGGAAGAGGAGGGAAGCAACATGGGAGAGGAGGGTAGCAACATGGGAGAGGAGGGAAGAGATCCTGTTACACATGGCAACATGGGAGAGGAGGGTAGCAACATGGGAGAGGAGGGTAGGAACGTGGGAGAGGAGGGTAGCAACATGGGAGAGGAGGGTAGCAACATGGGAGAAGAGGGTAGCAACATGGGAGAGGAGGGTAGCAACATAGGAGAGGAGGGTAGCAACATGGGAGAGGAGGGTAGCAACATGGGAGAGGAGGGAAAGAGAGATCCTGTTACACATGGCAACATGGGAGAGGAGGGTAGCAACATGGGAGAGGAGGGTAACAACATGGGAGAGGAGGGTAGCAATGTGGGAGAGGAGGGAAAGAGAGATCCTGTTACACATGGCAACATGGGAGAGGAGGGTAGCAACATGGAAGAGGATTAATTATTAATTAATTATATTAAAGGATATTGAACACAACAAAGAGTAAATGTTAAAATGGTTTTAAAAGGGTGACTACTAAGCTGCATCATGGTCAGCTGTCTTTCCTGTGATTCATATCCGAAAGCTGCCATTCAGATCAAATATGATTTATTATCTGAACACGACGATATCGCCACAGAAAGCAAAACTCCTCCAAACTCTTAAAGCTATAAATCTTTTTTGATCTCGCCCTGCCCTAAAACAGACCAGAGAAATATTAATGCAGAGGATTGGCTGAATATACATTGGCCATGGGAAATCTTTACGAAATGGATCTCGGCCAGGAATGCTAAAATATGCAATATTGCTCCACAGACCGTCTGTCGAGAAGAAAGTTAATGCTTCCCAAACGGCACCCTATTCCCTACGTAGTGCACTACTTTTAAACAGTGCCCTGTGGGCTCTGGTCAAAGGTAGTGCACTAAATAGGGAATATTGTGCCATTTAGGATCAGATCAGCTTGATCAGAATGTCCCCCCTTTCTTTGCATGTCCTCGTTCATTTTGAAATTATAACAAAGCAAACTGTCTGAAAGGCCCAGAATGTTTTGACACAAATCAAATTACAGCAGGCACATCAGGACTGTCAGCGTAAAAGGAGGCACATTTTATAAAAAAAAAAGGTATTTAAACTTTATTTAACTAGGCAAGTCAGTTTTAAGAACAAATTCTTATTTACAACGATGGCCTACACCGGCCAAACCCGAATCCGGACGACGATGGGACAATTGTGAGCAGCCCTTTCAGAGACCTCCCAATCACGGCTGGTTGTGATACAACCTGGAATCGAACCAGGACCTGTAGTGACGCCTCTAGCACTGAGATGCACTCTGGAGCTGACTGATCATGACTGCCAGGGTAACAGGGGGTGTCCATCAGGACTGCCAGGGTAACAGGCGAGGTCCATCAGGACTGCCAGGGTAACGTGGTGCAAATACACGGAAACTACAAAGGTCCTTTCAGAGTCCTGGGCAGTTTGAATTCCAGTTGTCAATATGATGAAAATTCTAGCTACGGTAGCTATCTCAATCCCCCCTGCCACTCACAGCTGTCCAATGTATCCTTCTGTCAGAGAGAGGGGACTGTCAGAGCAACCCTCCCATGTGTCCTTCTGTCAGAGAGAGGGGACTGTCAGAGCAACCCTCCCCATGTGTCCTTCTGTCAGAGAGAGGGGACTGTCAGAACAACCCTCCCATGTGTCCTTCTGTCAGAGAGAGGGGACTGTCAGAACAACCCTCCCATGTGTCCTTCTGTCAGAGAGAGGGGACTGTTCGCTGCTCTGGCCCCCCAATGGTGGAACAAACTCCCTCACGACGCCAGGACAGCTCTGGCGCCGCAATGGTGGAACAAACTCCCTCACGACGCCAGGACAGCGGAGTCAATCACCACCTTCCGGAGACACCTGAAACCCCACCTCTTTAAGGAATACCTAGGATAGGATAAGTAATCCTTCTCACCCCCCCCCCTTAAATGATTTAGATGCACTATTGTAAAGTGGCTGTTCCACTGGATGTCATAAGGTGAATTCACCAATTTGTAAGTCGCTCTGGATAAGAGCGTCTGCCAAATGACTTAAATGTAAATGTAAATGTAAATGGGACTGTTAGAACAACCCTCCCATGTGTCCTTCTGTCAGAGAGAGGGGACTGTTAGAACAACCCTCCCATGTGTCCTTCTGTCAGAGAGAGGGGACTGTCAGAGCAACCCTCCCATGTGTCCTTCTGTCAGAGAGAGGGGACTGTTAGAACAACCCTCCCATGTGTCCTTCTGTCAGAGAGAGGGGACTGTTAGAACAACCCTCCCATGTGTCCTTCTGTCAGAGAGAGGGGACTGTCAAATCAACCCTCCCATGTGTCCTTCTGTCAGAGAGAGGGGACTGTTAGAACAACCCTCCCATGTGTCCTTCTGTCAGAGAGAGGGGACTGTCAGAGCAACCCTCCCATGTGTCCTTCTGTCAGAGAGAGGGGACTGTTAGAACAACCCTCCCATGTGTCCTTCTGTCAGAGAGAGGGGACTGTTAGAACAACCCTCCCATGTGTCCTTCTGTCAGAGAGAGGGGACTGTCAAATCAACCCTCCCATGTGTCCTTCTGTCAGAGTGAGGGGACTGTTAGAACAACCCTCCCATGTGTCCTTCTGTCAGAGAGAGGGGACTGACAGAGCAACCCGCCCATGTGTCCTTCTGTCAGAGAGAGGGGACTGACAGAGCAACCCGCCCATGTGTCCTTCTGTCAGAGAGAGGGGACTGTTAGAACAACCCTCCCATGTGTCCTTCTGTCAGAGAGAGGGGACTGTTAGAACAACCCTCCCATGTGTCCTTCTGTCAGAGAGGGGGACTGAGAGAGCAACCCTCCCATGTGTCCTTCTGTCAGAGAGGGGACTGACAGAGCAACCCGCCCATGTGTCCTTCTGTCAG
Source organism: Oncorhynchus masou masou (assembly GCF_036934945.1). Classification (NCBI taxonomy): domain Eukaryota; kingdom Metazoa; phylum Chordata; class Actinopteri; order Salmoniformes; family Salmonidae; genus Oncorhynchus; species Oncorhynchus masou. The sequence goes on along the minus strand of NW_027008371.1, from coordinate 55,034 downwards.
AGAGAGGGGACTGACAGAGCAACCCGCCCATGTGTCCTTCTGTCAGAGAGAGGGGACTGACAGAGCAACCCGCCCATGTGTCCTTCTGTCAGAGAGAGGTGACTGACAGAGCAACCCGCCCATGTGTCCTTCTGTCAGAGAGAGGGGACTGTTAGAACAACCCTCCCATGTGTCCTTCTGTCAGAGAGAGGGGACTGTTAGAACAACCCTCCCATGTGTCCTTCTGTCAGAGAGAGGGTACTGTCAGATAAACCCTCCCAAATGTCCTTCTGTCAGAGAGAGGGGACTGACAGAGCAACCCGCCCATGTGTCCTTCTGTCAGAGAGGGGGACTGTTAGACCAACCCTCCCATGTGTCCTTCTGTCAGAGAGAGGGGACTGTTAGAACAACCCTCCCATGTGTACTTCTGTCAGAGAGAGGGACTGTTAGAACAACCCTCCCATGTGTCCTTCTGTCAGAGAGAGGGGACTGTCAGAACAACCCTCCCATGTGTCCTTCTGTCAGAGAGGGGACTGTCAGATCAACCCACCCATGTGTCCTTCTGTCAGAGAGAGGGGACTGTCAAATCAACCCTCCCATGTGTCCTTCTGTCAGAGAGGGGACTGTTAGAACAACCCTCCCATGTGTCCTTCTGTCAGAGAGGGGACTGTCAGAGCAACCCTCCCATGTGTCCTTCTGTCAGAGAGAGGGGACTGTCAGAGCAACCCTCCCATGTGTCCTTCTGTCAGAGAGGGGGACTGTTAGAACAACCCTCCCATGTGTCCTTCTGTCAGAGAGGGGGACTGTTAGAACAACCCTCCCATGTGTCCTTCTGTCAGAGAGAGGGGACTGTCAAATCAACCCTCCCATGTGTCCTTCTGTCAGAGAGAGGGGACTGTTAGAACAACCCTCCCATGTGTCCATTTGTCAGAGAGAGGGGACTGACAGAGCAACCCTCCCATGTGTCCTTCTGTCAGAGAGAGGGGACTGTTAGAACAACCCTCCCATGTGTCCTTCTGTCAGAGAGAGGGGACTGTCAAATCAACCCTCCCATGTGTCCTTCTGTCAGAGAGAGGGGACTGTCAGAGCAACCCTCCCATGTGTCCTTCTGTCAGAGAGAGGGGACTGTTAGAACAACCCTCCCATGTGTCCTTCTGTCAGAGAGAGGGGACTGTTAGAACAACCCTCCCATGTGTCCTTCTGTCAGAGAGAGGGGACTGTCAGAGCAACCCTCCCATGTGTCCTTCTGTCAGAGAGAGGGGACTGTCAGAGAAAACGCTACCAAATGCATCTGTGCAGGGAGGTAGTTTACCTTGTTTGTCGACTGAGTCCTATTACCAACCAGTAGTGGCTGGACTTTCTGTTGTAGTTCACCAGACAGACCCACAACATCCTCTCTGTTAACAAGATAACTTCTCATTTCGTATTAAATGGAACTAGATGATGTCAATGTTTTTGTTCCATCCCATGAATCTCATCACAGCAGTGTCTGACCAAAAATGTATCCATAATTGGTGTCAGAGGTCTGTCCAGTCACAGTCCTGCCTCGCATTATCCCTCCCAAACCTTTAACGACTGGCTGGATGACTGGCTGACTGACTGGCTGGCTGGCTGGCTGGCTGACTGGCTGACTGGCTGACTGGCTGGCTGACTGGCTGGATGACTGACTGACTGACTGGCTGGCTGACTGGCTGACTGGCTGGCTAGCTGACTGGCTGACTGGTTAGCTGGCTAGCTGGCTGACTGGCTGGCTGACTGACTGGCTGGCTGGCTGACTGGCTGACTGGCTGGCTGACTGGCTGGATGACTGACTGGCTGGCTGACTGGCTGACTGGCTGGCTAGCTGACTGGCTGACTGGTTAGCTGGCTAGCTGGCTGACTGGCTGGCTAGCTGACTGGCTTACTGGTTAGCTGGCTAGCTGGCTGACTGGCTGACTGGTTAGCTGGCTGACTGGCTGACTGGCTAGCTGATTCACTAACTGGTTGACTGATGCAATGACTGGATGACTGGCAGATATACTGACTCACTACTGACTGAGACATCCACTTGAATGTTTTGTCTTGCCCATTCACCCTCTGAATGACACACATACACAATCTATGCCTCAATAGTTTCAATCCTTCTTTAACCCATCTCCTCTCCTTCATCTACACTGATTGAAGTGGATTTAACAAGTGACATCAATAAGGGATCATTGCTTTCATCTGGTCAGTCTATGTCATGAAAAGAGCAGTTGTTTGTAATGTTTTGTACACTCAGTGTATTGTGTTCCCGACAGTATATAGAAAAGAGCAGTTATTCCTAATGTTTTGTACACTTAGTGTATTGTGTTCCCGACAGTATATAGAAAAGAGCAGTTGTTCCTAATGTTTTGTACACTCAGTGTATTGTGTTCCCTACAGTATATAGAAAAGAGCAGTTGTTCCTAATGTTTTGTACACTCAGTGTATTGTGTTCCCTACAGTATATAGAAAAGTTTAGACCCCAGTCTGACTAGGCAAGTCAGTTAAGAACAAATTCTTATTTTCAATGACGGCCTAGGAACAGTGGGTTAACTGCCTGTTCAGGGGCAGAACGACAGATTTGTACCTTGTCAGCTCGGGGATTTGAACTTGCAACCTTCCGGTTACGAGTCCAACGCTCTAACCACTAGGCTACCCTGCCGCCCCTACCAACAGGCTGTGGAAAATGTACTCTTTAAGTATTTCTCCAGTAGGTTTCCTGAAGGAGAAGCCTCCACTTTTATGTTTAATAAGTTAATTAAACAAAAACACTACAGTAAGTACTACAGTAATGTCCGTATTAACATTACAGTAACTACTACGGTATACTACAATCCACAAGTACATGAATTAATATAGTTTATACTAGCTTTTTTTCACTACAGTATTTATACTATAGTTAACTGTAAATACTACAGTATACCAATGTCCGCAAAAACACTACAGTGAATACTATAGTATTTGTACCATAGCAGTATACTATAGTATTTGTACCATAGCAGTATACTATAGTATTTGTACCATAGCAGTATACTATAGTATTTGTACCATAGTAGTATACTATAGTATTCGTACCATAGTAGTATACTATAATATTTGTACCATAGCAGTATACTATAATATTTGTACCATAGCAGTATACTATAGTATTTGTACCATAGCAGTATACTATAGTATTTGTACCATAGCAGTATACTATAGTATTTGTACCATAGCAGTATACTATAGTATTTGTACCATAGTAGTATACTATAGTATTTGTACCATAGTAGTATACTATAGTATTTGTACCATAGTAGTATACTATAGTATTTGTACCATAGTAGTATACTATAGTATTTGTACCATAGTAGTATACTATAGTATTTGTACCATAATAGTAGTATACTATAGTATTTGTACCATAGTAGTATACTATAGTATTTGTACCATAGTAGTATACTATAGTATTTGTACCATAGTAGTATACTATAGTATTTGTACCATAGTAGTATACTATAGTATTTGTACCATAGTAGTATACTATAGTATTTGTACCATAGTAGTATACTATAGTATTTGTACCATAGTAGTATACTATAGTATTTGTACCATAGTAGTATAGTATTTGTACCATAGTAGTATACTATAGTATTTGTACCATAGTAGTATAGTATTTGTACCATAGTAGTATACTATAGTATTTGTACCATAGTAGTATAGTATTTGTACCATAGTAGTATACTATAGTATTTGTACCATAGTAGTATACTATATAGTATGTTCTAATGTTAGACAATGACCTGTGTGGGTGCCTGGGAGCAATGCAGCATCCCAGCCAACAACAGGGACTCTAATTGAATTGTAGTTTGTGAAGAATGAAAAAGGTCAATCCACAGTATTCTGAGTAGAAAATGTATTCATTATTAGTGTCATTCATCTCTGTTGTCCACAGCTTGTGGAAACAGACAGAACAGAGAGATAAACAAAGGAGAGAAAACACAGCTTCCTTCAGTGTCCTTAAAAATAAAATAAACTCTTCTCTGTCCACGGGGAAACCAGCCTGACCGTGACAACAACAACACTGTATTGGAATAGTAATGACTTATAACACTCAAGTAGTTTCAACACAGCTGTGTGTGGTAGCCACAGGGTATCTCTCTCGACACAGCCTTCCTGGCTGGTTCCCTCTCTGGCTGTGTACCAAATGGTGCCAGGACCAACAGTAGTGTACTATGAAGGGAATAAGGTGCCGGGACCAACAGTAGTGTACTATAAAGGGAATAAGGTGCCGGGACCAACAGTAGTGTACTATAAAGGGCATAAGGTGCCGGGACCAACAGTAGTGTACTATAAAGGGAATAAGGTGCCGGGACCAACAGTAGTGTACTATAAAGGGAATAAGGTGCCGGGACCAACAGTAGTGTACTATAAAGGGAATAAGGTGCCGGGACCAACAGTAGTGTACTATAAAGGGAATAAGGTGCCAGGGCCAACAGTAGTGTACTATAAAGGGAATAAGGTGCCAGGGCCAACAGTAGTGTACTATAAAGGGAATAAGGTGCCGGGACCAACAGTAGTGTACTATAAAGGGAATATGGTGCCAGGGCCAACAGTAGTGTACTATAAAGGGAATAAGGTGCCGGGACCAACAGTAGTGTACTATAAAGGGAATAAGGTGCTGGGACCAACAGTAGTGTACTATAAAGGGAATAAGGTGCCGGGACCAACAGTAGTGTACTATAAAGGGAATAAGGTGCCGGGACCAACAGTAGTGTACTATAAAGGGAATAAGGTGCCGGGACCAACAGTAGTGTACTATAAAGGGAATAAGGTGCCAGGACCAACAGTAGTGTACTATAAAGGGAATAAGGTGCCGGGACCAACAGTAGTGTACTATAAAGGGAATAAGGTGCCAGGGCCAACAGTAGTGTACTATAAAGGGAATAAGGTGCCGGGACCAACAGTAGTGTACTATAAAGGGAATAAGGTGCCAGGGCCAACAGTAGTGTACTATAAAGGGAATAAGGTGCCAGGGCCAACAGTAGTGTACTATAAAGGGAATAAGGCGCCGGGACCAACAGTAGTGTACTATGAAGGGAATAAGGTGCCGGAACGCTAACCCAGAGGATGATAAGAAGTCCTATGACGAACCATCAAACAGGCAAAGCGTCAATACAGGACTAAGATCCAATCCTACTACACCGGCTCCGACGCTCGTCGGATGTTGCAGGGCTTGCAAAGTATTAGACTACAAAGGGAAGCACAGCCGAGAGCTGCCCAGTGACACGAGCCTCCCAGACGAGCTAAATCACTTCTATGCTCGCTTTGAGACAAGTAACACTGAAACGTGCATGAGAGCACCAGCTGTTCCAGATGACTGTGTGATCACGCTCTCCGCAGCCGATGTAAGACCTTTATCCTTTTACGGCTGCTGTATCTGTACAGGAACCAAATCAGCGAAAATTCCAGAGCGCCAACTAATTGTACTCGATACAACTTAAAACTCACATGCAAGGTACTCAATTAAAGCCACACTCGTTGTGAATCTAGCCAACATGTCAGATTTGTAAAATGCTTTTCGGCAAAAGCATGAGAAGCTATTATCTGATAGCATGCAGCCCCAGAAACACACAAAGGGGACGTAAACAGAGAAATTAGCGTAGCCGGCGCTACCCAAAACGCAGAAATAAAATATAAAACATTCATTACCTTTGACGAGCTTCTTCGTTGGCACTCCTATATGTCCCATAAACATCACAATTGGGTCTTTTTTTTTTCAATTAAATTGGTCCATATATACCCAAAATGTCCATTTATGAACACCGTGAAATCCAGGGAAAAAGTCACGTTTCCCAACGTGACATCATATTTTAAAATTCATAAAGTTGCCTATAAACTTTGACAAAACACTTCAACCTACTTCTGTAATCCAACTTTAGGTATTAGTAAACGTTAATAAACGATCAAATTGATCACGGAGAGATCTGTATTCAATAGCTACAAGTTTGGAAAATGAAGCACACTTTCTCACTTCCATTTTTTCCAGCTGCGGACCCGAAGAGAGGATGTGCCTGTCACTCATCTGACCAAGGATAAAGTTCCCTGGAAATCACAATACTGGCGAAGCTGTAGGAACTGCAAGCCCAGTCCCATCAATTATGGATAGCGATAGACAATACCGAGACTGGCGGATGGATTTTTTCTTTGTCGATTTTGTGATCAGGTTTTCTTGCGATTTTGACCACGGAACTCGTGCTGTTATAGTCACAGACACCATTGAACCAGTTCTAGAAACTTCAGAGTGTTTTCTATGCACACATACTGATCATATGCATATACTATATTCCTGGCATGAGTAGCAGGACGTTGAAATGTTGCGCGATTTTTAACAAAAAGTTTCGAAAATTCGCAGCAGCCATAACTTAATTAACCTAATATTCACAAGGCTGCTGGGCCAGATGGATTACCAGGACGTGTACTCCAATCATGCGTTGACCAACTGGCAAGTGTCTTCACAGATATTGTCAACCTCTCCCTGTCCGAGTCTGTTACACCAACATATTTCAAGCAGACCAACATAGTCCCCGTGCCCAAGAACACTAAGGTAACCTGCCTAAATTACTACCGACCCATAGCACTCACGTCTGTAGCCATGAAGTGCCTTGAAAGGCTGGTCATGGTTAACATCAACACCATCATCCCAGAAACACTAGACCCGCTCCAAGTTGCATACCGCCTGACACAGATCATGCAATCTCTATCTCTATCTCTACTCCTCACTGCCCTTTCACACCTGGACAGAAGAAAAACCTATGTGAGAATGTTATTCATTGATTATAGCATTGACTACAGTCATGACCGTGTGGTGCAAGGACAACAACCTCTCCCTCAACGTGATCAAGACAAAGGAGATTGTGGACAGGAAAAGTAAGACCGAGCACACCCCCATTCTCATCTATGGGGCTGCAGTGGAGCAGGTTGAGAGCCTCAAGTTCCTTGGTGTCCACATCAACAACAAACTAACATGGTCCAAACACACTAAGACAGTCGTGAAGAGAGGCACGACAAAGCCTATCCCCCTCAGGAGACCGAAAAGATTTGGAATGTGTCCTCAGATCCTCGAAAGGTTCTACAGGTTCTTCTGTATATAGCCTCCACATTGACTCTGTACCGTAACACCCTGTATATAGCCTCCACATTGACTCTGTACCGTAATACCCTGTATATAGCCTCCACATTGACTCTGTACCGTAATACCCTGTATATAGCCTCCACATTGACTCTGTACCGGTACCCCCTGTATATAGCCTCCACATTGACTCTGTACCGTAATACCCTGTATATAGCCTCCACATTGACTCTGTACCGTAACACCCTGTATATAGCCTCGACATTGACTCTGTACCGTAATACCCCACATTGTATATAGCCTCCACATTGACTCTGTACCGGTACCCCCTGTATATAGCCTCCACATTGACTCTGCACGGTACCCCCGGTGTATATAGCCTCCACATTGACTCTGTACCGTAATACCCTGTATATAGCCTCCACATTGACTCTGTACTGGTACCCCCTGTATATAGCCTCCACATTGACTCTGTACCGTAATACCCTGTATATAGCCTCCACATTGACTCTGTACCGGTACCCCTGTATAGCCTCCACATTGACTCTGCACCCCTGGTACCCCCTGTATATAGCCTCCACATTGACTCTGTACCGTAATACCCTGTATATAGCCTCCACATTGACTCTGTACTGGTACCCCCTGTATATAGCCTCCACATTGACTCTGTACCGTAACACCCTGTATATAGCCTCCACATTGACTCTGTACTGGTACCCCCTGTATATAGCCTCCACATTGACTCTGTACCAGTACCCCTGTATATAGCCTCCACATTGACTCTGTACTGGTACACCCTGTATATAGCCTCCACATTGACTCTGTACCGTAACACCCTGTATATATATAGCCTCCACATTGACTCTGTACCGTACCCCTGTATATAGCCTCCACATTGACTCTGTACCGGTACCCCCTGTATATAGCCTCCACATTGACTCTGTACCGGTACCCCCTGTATATAGCCTCCACATTGACTCTGTACCGTAACACCCTGTATATAGCCTCCACATTGACTCTGTACCGTAACACCCTGTATATAGCCTCCACATTGACTCTGTACTGTAACACCCTGTATATAGCCTCCACATTGACTCTGTACCGTAACACCCTGTATATAGCCTCCACATTGACTCTGTACCGGTACCCCCTGTATATAGCCTCCACATTGACTCTGTACCGTAACACCCTGTATATAGCCTCCACATTGACTCTGTACCGTAATACCCTGTATATAGCCTCCACATTGACTCTGTACCGGTACCCCCTGTATATAGCCTCCACATTGACTCTGTACCGGTACCGTAACACCCTGTATATAGCCTCCACATTGACTCTGTACCGTAACACCCTGTATATAGCCTCCACATTGACTCTGTACCGGTACCCCCTGTATATAGCATCCACATTGACTCTGTACCGTAATACCCTGTATATAGCCTCCACATTGACTCTGTACCGTAACACCCTGTATATAGCCTCCACATTGACTCTGTACCGGTACCCCCTGTATATAGCCTCCACATTGACTCTGTACCAGTACCCCCTGTATATAGCCTCCACATTGACTCTGTACCGGTACCCCCTGTATATAGCCTCCACATTGACCAGGTACCCTGTATAGCCTACCCAGGTGTATATAGCCTCCACATTGACTCTGTACCGGTACCCCCTGTATATAGCCTCCACATTGACTCTGTACCAGTACCCCCTGTATATAGCCTCCACATTGACTCTGTACCGTAACACCCTGTATATAGCCTCCACATTGACTCTGTACCGGTACCCCCTGTATATAGCCTCCACATTGACCAGGTACCGTAATACCCTGTATATAGCCTCCACATTGATTTGATGTCACACCCTCCGATTCATATAGCAGTGACCCTCTCGCAGGGTGAAAAGGCATGTGGGTCTACTCTTGTATATTCTACTCTAAACCAAGGTGTTGAATGGAGAGTGCTACTCTGATCACTGCTGTGGTGAACCTTTCGCCCTGCCTCTCATCCATCCAGGAGCATTTACACTCACACCATACACTCGCAATAACATCTCCTAACCATGTGTATGTGACCAATGAAATGTGATTTGAAATTTGATTTTATATAAGCCCCATCTTGCCCAACCCCTCTTAGCCCAGAGTGCTCCCAGAATAATGGAATGACCAGTAAAGCCTAATTGCTCCTCATCAGCCAGATGAGGTTAGAGGGTGAGGTACTGTATGCAGGCAAGGAGGAAGGCAGAGAGGATGAGGTTAGAGGATGAGGTACTGTATGCAGGCAAGGAGGAAGACAGAGAGGATGAAGGAGGAAGGCAGAGAGGGATGAGGTTAGAGGATGAGGTACTGTATGCAGGCAAGGAGGAAGGCAGAGAGGATGAGGTTAGAGGATGAGGTACTGTATGCAGGCAAGGAGGAAGGCAGAGAGGATGAGGTTAGAGGATGAGGTACTGTATGCAGGCAAGGAGGAAGGCAGAGAGGATGAGGTACTGTATGCAGGCAAGGAGGAAGGCAGAGAGGATGAGGTTAGAGGATGAGGTACTGTATGCAGGCAAGGAGGAAGACAGAGAGGATGAGGTTAGAGGATGAGGTACTGTATGCAGGCAAGGGGGAAGACAGAGAGGATGAGGTTAGAGGATGAGGTACTGTATGCAGGCAAGGAGGAAGGCAGAGAGGATGAGGTTAGAGGATGAGGTACTGTATGCAGGCAAGGAGGAAGGCAGAGAGGATGAGGTTAGAGGATGAGGTACTGTATGCAGGCAAGGAGGAAGACAGAGAGGATGAGGTACTGTATGCAGGCAAGGAGGAAGGCAGAGAGGATGAGGTTAGAGGATGAGGTACTGTATGCAGGAAAGGAGGAAGACAGAGAGGATGAGGTTAGAGGATGACGTACTGTATGCAGGCAAGGAGGAAGGCAGAGAGGATGAGGTTAGAGGATGAGGTACTGTATGCAGGCAAGGAGGAAGGCAGAGAGGATGAGGTACTGTATGCAGGCAAGGAGGAAGGCAGAGAGGATGAGGTTAGAGGATGAGGTACTGTATGCAGGCAAGGAGGAAGACAGAGAGGATGAGGTTAGAGGATGAGGTACTGTATGCAGGCAAGGAGGAAGACAGAGAGGAAGAGGTACTGTCTGCAGGCAAGGAGGAAGAGAGAGGATGAGGTTAGAGGATGAGGTACTGTCTGCAGGCAAGGAGGAAGGCAGAGAGGATGAGGTACTGTAGCAGAGATGGGAAGTACTTTTTGCAGGGAGAAATACCTCTACTGTGTGGGCGCCCAGGTGGCGGGCCTGAGGGGGAATGGGTGAGGCAAGGGTCTAGTTATCCAAAGATGCATGTTCCAGACCAACCCCACTTCATTCAGCTAACATGAGAAAATCAAGACTAAACAGCTTACTACAGCAGATAGTCACCAATCAGATCTCTGAACATGATGCTACTTCGTCACCAATCAGATCTCTGAACATGATTCCACTTCGTCACCAATCAGATCTCTGAACATCATGCTACTTAGTCACCAATCAGACCTCTGAACATGATCTCACATATCAGACCTCCTCCATGATGCCGTGAGAGGTGGAGGAGAAAGCCCAGGGAGGAGGAGAATGAACTGGGGGGACTGAAAGTCCCAGGTGGCCCTTGATGAGGGTTCCTCTGGAGAGCCCAGGGGATGCAGGGTAGCCTAGTGGTTAGAGCGTTGGACTAGTAATGGGAAGGTTGCAAGTTCAAATCCCCGAGCTGACAAGGTACAAATCTGTCGTTCTGCCCCTGAACAGGCAGTTAACCCACTGTTCCTAGGCCATCATTGAAAATAAGAATTTGTTCTTAACTGACTTGCCTGGTAAAAAAATATATAAAAAAATAAAGGTGAGCAAAGGATAGAGCACAAACGCATGCATGAAGCTGAAAGAATAGTAAATACTGTCGAGCTGAACTCAGTGGTGCGGCTCAGATCACCCTGGGCTGAATAACAGAGTCTTCCTCTACAGGGCTGAATAACAGAGTCTTCCTCTACAGGGCTGAATAACAGACAGTCTACCTCTACAAGGCTCAATAACAGACAGTCTCCCTCTACAGGACTGAATAACAGACAGTCTACCTCTACAAGGCTCAATAACAGACAGTCTCCCTCTACAGGGCTGAATAACAGACAGTCTACCTCTACAGGGCTCAATAACAGACAGTCTCCCTCTACAGGACTGAATAACAGACAGTCTACCTCTACAGGGCTGAATAACAGACAGTCTACCTCTACAGGGCTGAATAACAGACAGTCTACCTCTACAGGGCTGAATAACAGACAGTCTTCCTCTACAGGGCTGAATAACAGACAGTCTACCTCTACAGGGCTGAATAACAGACAGTCTACCTCTACAGGGCTGAATAACAGACAGTCTACCTCTACAGGGCTGAATAACAGACAGTCTTCCTCTACAGGGCTGAATAACAGACAGTCTACCTCTACAGGGCTGAATAACAGACAGTCTTCCTCTACAGGGCTGAATAACAGACAGTCTTCCTCTACAGGGCTGAATAACAGACAGTCTCCCTCTACTGGGCTGAATAACAGACAGTCTTCCTCTACAGGGCTGAATAACAGACAGTCTCCCTCTACAGGGCTGAATAACAGACAGTCTTCCTCTACAGGGCTGAATAACAGAGTCTTCCTCTACAGGGCTGAATAACAGACAGTCTTCCTCTACAAGGCTGAATAACAGAGTCTTCCTCTACTGGGCTGAATAACAGACAGTCTTCCTCTACAGGGCTGAATAACAGACAGTCTTCCTCTACAGGGCTGAATAACAGACATTCTCCCTCTACAGGGCTGAATAACAGACAGTCTCCCTCTACAGGGCTGAATAACAGACAGTATTCCTCTACAGGGCTGAATAACAGACAGTCTCCCTCTACAGGGCTGAATAACAGACAGTATTCCTCTACAGGGCTGAATAACAGACAGTCTCCCTCTACAGCAGCACCAGCAGTTGTTAGAGCACAGAGCCACTCAGCTGTCTGTCCGTCTGCCTCCTCTCCCTGTTGTATTTAGTCACCATTGGACCCTAGCCAGAGATCTGTATTGCTGAAACAGCAGCAAGTGCTTCACTCTGAGTCTCCAAGACATAATTCCAGAGGGCTATTTTTTCAGACAGTATGCAAGACTTTATCAGACAAAATGTAACCTTGGGCTTCTTAACATAAATCTTACTCTCTGTTGTAATACTAGGACAGTGTTTTAGACTATTTTAGAAGCAAGATAGTTGCTATAAGACTAGTCAAACTCTGCTGGTTTCCTTGTCCCTGTTTCTATCCCAGACATCGATCCTCCTCTATGTAGAGACATGGATGGTTTGAGAGGGCTGTCTTGGCTGGAGAATGGCTAGAGAATGGCTAGAGAATGGCTAGAGAATGGCTAGAGAATGGCTAGAGAATGGCTGGAGAATGGCTGGAGAATGGCTGGAGAATGGCTGGAGAATGGCTGGAGAATGGCTGGAGAATGGTTAGGTCCCAAATGGAACCCTGTTGTCTACCTATCATTCCTATGGGTCCTTGTCAAAAGTGGTGCACTATATAGGGAATATGGCACCATTTGGGACAGAGGCATTTTCTAGCCATTCTCTCCACCCATCCATTAGTCATCTCATACATTAAAAAGCCCTCAGAACCAACACTGAATCACACATGGCATGGGAGTGAAAGACAGAACAGAACTCATCTTTCTCCTCAGTCCTTAAAGAGAAAGACTCAATCCCTGTCTCCCACTTCCCGTGGGAAGTGTGTTGGTGTAATCACAAATGGCATCCTATACGCAATTTAGTGCACTTCCTTTGACCAGGGCCCCTATGGAATAGGGTGCCATTTTGGACGCACACTTATGCCTGTGCTATCGCCATGGGGACGTGGTGGGATGCTGCTCAACTCAGCAGTGGTCACAGAGTACAGCAAACTGTATGTATAAAGCTGTCTGACTGAGGGCTAAGGCTGTTGCTTGGTGATCTGGCGCCGGAGCCTCCTCTCTAGTCCTGCAGCTAGGTTTGCCATGGAATTGCATAGAATCTTATGACCTCTATGAGCTTAGCAGACGGCATGGTGCTCCGCCCTAAAATAAATAAGCAAATCTTGTTTTGGACGACCTGACCAAATGCACATAGAAATGTGAGTTATAGATCTGTCATTCTCATTGAAAGAAAGTCTAAGAAGTGCTTCGTTGTTGTGTCTTTTACTTTCATTTTTTCATCTTTTTTTTTTCAAAACAGCTGAAAATACAATATCTTTGGTTAGGGAAAATATATTTCACAGCAGTTTAGAGGGTAGAATGATTCTCTACATTATATTTGATTGTTTTGTCACATAAACTGAAATGAGGCAAACTATTAGAATCAGAAAATGCCAGATCGATTCCTGCATATTGCACTTTTAATAAACATATGGAGAATTATTTTTCAAACCAAATATATGGGGAATAGAGTAGTAAATCCTCCTATTGTGTAATAATGACAAATGACTGATAGAACACACCTCAAAACTCACCACTGTATTGTTATTCTGTCCAGCAAACGTTTAAAAAAAAATCACTATACTGTATATCAGCGTTCTTTAAGGAACGAAGGAAGTATTGAGCTTCAGGGCTCAGCATGTTAAACAAATACACATCTATAACGTTTTCTCAGGGTACCATGTGTAGCTGATGTATTCAGACAGAGAACAGGGACGTTCCTTAACAGCCCTCTGTCACGCCCTGATCTGTTTCACCTGTCCCTGTGATTGGCTCCACCCCCGTCCAGGTGTCTCTTATTTTCCCCAGTGTATTTATCCCTGTGTTTCCTGTCTCTCTGTGCCAGTGTATTTATTCCTGTGTTTCCTGTCTCTCTGTGCCAGTGTATTTATCCCTGTGTTTCCTGTCTCTCTGTACCAGTGTATTTATCCCTGTGTTTCCTGTCTCTCTGTACCAGTGTATTTATCCCTGTGTTTCCTGTCTCTCTGTACCAGTGTATTTATCCCTGTGTTTCCTGTCTCTCTGTACCAGTGTATTTATCCCTGTGTTTCCTGTGTCTCTGTGCCAGTGTATTTATCCCTGTGTTTCCTGTCTCTCTGTACCAGTGTATTTATCCCTGTCTCTCTGTTCCAGTATATTTATCCCTATGTTTCCTGTCTCTCTGTGCCAGTGTATTTATCCCTGTGTTTCCTGTCTCTCTGTACCAGTGTATTTATCCCTGTGTTTCCTGTCTCTCTGTGCCAGTTCGTCTTGTACGTTAGTCAAGTCAACCAGCGTGTTTTTCCCGTTCTCTTTTTTGATAGTCCTCACGGTTTTGACCTGCTTGACTCTGGACTACTTTCCTACCTATATGATCATTCTGCCTGTCCTGCCCTTCATTCTGCCTGCCCGGACCTTCATCCTGCCTGCCCTGACCTTCATCCTGCCTGCCCGGACCTTCATCCTGCCTGCCCTGACCTTCATCCTGCCTGCACTGACCTTCATTCTGCCTGCACTGACCTTCATTCTGCCTGCCCTGACCTTCATCCTGCCTGCCCTGACCTTCATCCTGGGCTGCCCTGACCTTCATCCTGCCTGCCCCAGACCTTCATTCTGCCTGCCCTGACCTTCATCCTGCCTGCCCTGACCTTCATCCTGCCTGCCCTGACCTTCATCCTGCCTGCCCCGGCCTTCATTCTGCCTGACCTTCGGACCTTTTGGACTCTGAACTGGTTTTGACCTTTCGCCTGTACATGACCATTCTCTTGCCTTCCCATATTGGATTAATAAATATTGTAAGACTCCAACCATCTGCATCTGGGTCTCGCCTTGTGTCATGATAGCCTCACCGTTTACTAGAGGTAATAGCAGGTCCGCCCCCATACAGAGTGTTACTGCTAGCCCACAAGGAGCTGAGGGAGGGAGGGGGATGGACTGGCAGCCCTTTCCTTTAAAAGCTGATGATCAATTACACCCCCCACCATTACCGGGAGGCTGAGCTAATCAATAACAGATCAAAAATGCCAGGGATCTGCTTCCCCTAATCCATCAGAGAAGTTGCTGTGTTCCGTTCGCTGGGAAGGAGCTGGCCATGGAATGAGATGTGTAATGAAAAAGACTCCCCAGTTATCTTCACATTCAACTAGACCACTTAATCTAAAGAGGAAGAGCATCCAGATATATATCAGGATTCTCCATCCAGATATACTGTATCTTTCAAAGGTTTGGTCACTTAAATGTCCTTGTTTTTGAAAGAATCTCTTTGTATCAGAAATACAGTGTAGACATTGTTGTATGGTAGCTGGAAATGTTTTTTATATATTTTAAAATGGAATATCTACACCGGTGTACAGAGGCCCATTATCAGCAACCATCAGTCCTGTGTTCCAATGGCACGTTGTGTTAGCTAATTCAAGTTGATCAATTTAAAAGACCAATAGATTGTTGGAAAATCCTTGTGCAATTGTTAGCACAGCTGAAAACACAAACTTTTCCAACAGTTTGCTAAGAGCTGCCAACGAGCTGATAGATCTGCTGTTAGAACCAGTAAAGGCCGCCTCGCTCCAGGCCTGAGGACAAACACCTTCCTCTAGACTCAGACTAACGATGACAGATGTGAGTGGTCGTAGAGTTCGCTACTGTCCTCGGTAGCTTTCCATCGGAGTTGTCAATGCCAGGAGGATTGTCATTATTGATCGATAGCACAATGATCTTTCCAACTCTCCCACACTAACTTAACAAAATTCAAAACGTACAATTTTCTTTCATACATTTTTTTTTCATGCATGAGTACTATGGCTAACTGTTCGTTGTTGGCATTTCCTACCTAAGTTTACTTCATTGGCAAAGTGAATAATCATTAAATTAATTGGCAACATCAAATGGTTTGGTGATGAATAAGCCATCTGATTGGATGAAAGATGGAGTTGAATTTCTTTTCTGCCCATAATTTCATTTAACGGTATTTTGTCTCATTACAACACTGGGTGCATACTACTGTTATAGCAGCACGTTGTCTCATTACTAATGTTATAGCAGCACGTTGTCTCATTACTAATGTTATAGCAGCACGTTGTCTCATTACTAATGTTATAACAGCACGTTGTCTCATTACTAATGTTATAACAGCACGTTGTCTCATTACTAATGTTATAACAGCACGTTGTCTCATTACTAATGTTATAGCAGCACGTTGTCTCATTACTAATGTTATAGCAACACGTTGTCTCATTACTAATGTTATAAAAGCACGTTGTCTCATTACTAATGTTATAACAGACGTTGTCTCATTACTAATGTTATAACAGCACGTTGTCTCATTACTAATGTTACAGCAGCACAGACAGTTGTCTCATTACTAATGTTATAACAGCACGTTGTCTCATCACTAATGTTATAGCAGCACGTTGTCTCATCACTAATGTTATAGCAGCACGTTGTCTCATTACTAATGTTATAGCAGCACGTTGTCTCATTACTAATGTTATAACAGCACGTTGTCTCATTACTAATGTTATAGCAGCACGTTGTCTCATTACTAATGTTATAGCAGCAACGTTGTCTCATTACTAATGTTATAGCAGCACGTTGTCTCATTACTAATGTTATAACAGCACGTTGTCTCATTACTAATGTTATAGCAGCACGTTGTCTCATTACTAATGTTATAAATGTTATCAGACAGTACGTTGTCTCATTACTAATGTTATAACAGCACGTTGTCTCTGTCCAAAGATAGGATGGGATATGATATAGGCTATACTTGATTGTCCCCAAGACAAATGTCCCTGTCGATCCACATACAAAATACATTTTTACTCATGAATCATATCTCCCTGTTGCTTCTTTACCAGATTCTTAATTTCCAAATGGAAATGAGTTGCTTTTGTACAGCCATGTTTTGCCAACACACACAGCTTGGTTTGATACGAATAGAAAGGTTTTCCAGCAGCTGCACTTGGACACTCTGTCGGTGGCTGAAACCCGAATCAAAAACTGTTGTCAAAAGAGAGCCTCCCTTTCAGTCTGATCTCTCGCGACTTCGCCTGCAGAACTTAAATCACGCCTGGCCAATGAAACCCACATCTCGCTGAGAAGCTCCGCCTTCCACAAGTGTTAACCCCCGAGGTTCGGATTCAGTCCTTCAATTCTTCCGCTCCAACGTGAGCAGAAGTGATTCACGTTACTAAAAACAACATTTTGGAACACTCCACGTCCGACTAAACTGCCTCTTTGTGGCAGAGCGTGCTCACCCTGGGACGTTGACTTTGCTCTGACTAAACTGCCTCTTTGTGGCAGAGCGTGCTCACCCCCGTGGGACGTTGACTTTGCTCTGACTAAACTGCCTCTTTGTGCAGAGCGTGCTCACCCCCTGGGACGTTGACTTTGCTCTGACTAAACTGCCTCTTTGTGGCAGAGCGTGCTCACCCCCTGGGACGTTGACTTTGCTCTGACTAAACTGCCTCTTTGTGGCAGAGCGTGCTCACCCCCTGGGACGTTGACTTTGCTCTGACTAAACTGCCTCATTGTGGCAGAGCGTGCTCACCCCCTGGGACGTTGACTTTGCTCTGACTAAACTGCCTCTTTGTGGCAGAGCGTGCTCATTCCCTGGGACGTTGACTTTGCTCTGACTAAACTGCCTCTTTGTGGCAGAGCGTGCTCACCCCCTGGGACGTTGACTTTGCTCTGACTAAACTGCCTCTTTGTGGCAGAGCGTGCTCACCCCTGGGACGTTGACTTTGCTCTGACTAAACTGCCTCTTTGTGGCAGAGCGTGCTCACCCCTGGGACGTTGACTTTGCTCTGACTAAACTGCCTCTTTGTGGCAGAGCGTGCACACCCCTCACCACGTTGACTTTGCTCTGACTAAACTGCCTCATTGTATAGAACGTGCTCACCCCCTGGGACGTTGACTTTGCTCTGACTAAACTGCCTCTTTGTGGCAGAGCGTGCTCACCCCCTGGGACGTTGACTTTGCTCTGACTAAACTGCCTCTTTGTGGCAGAGCGTGCTCACCCCCTGGGACGTTGACTTTGCTCTGACTAAACTGCCTCTTTGTGGCAGAGCGTGCTCACCCCCTGGGACGTTGACTTTGCTCTGACTAAACTGCCTCATTGTGGCAGAACGTGCTCACCCCCTGGGACGTTGACTTTGCTCTGACTAAACTGCCTCTTTGTGGCAGAGCGTGCTCACCCCCTGGGACGTTGACTTTGCTCTGACTAAACTGCCTCATTGTGGCAAAACCAAAGACGTTGTGTGCTGGAGTTTTGTATTGGTTTGGAACCACCAAGACTCTTCCTAGAGCTGGCCGCCTGCCCAAACTGAGCAATCGGGCGAGAAGAGATGTGACCAAGAACCCGATTTTCTCTCTCTCTCGCTCTCTCTCCCTCATTGAAAGCCAATGCTATTTTATGCTATTTTATGACTGTGCTGTTGAACTCTGTGGAGCACAAATAAATATAAAACAGACAGAGATGCCAATGCTTCTACCAAATGTATTCCCATCTGTTTGTTCTCTGAGTGAAACCAACCGAGAAACCTTGGCTTTAGTATTTCACACTACAAGTTCTGTGTTCTGCATCCTAAATGGCTCCCTATTCCCTTTATAGTGCACTATTTTTGATCCTGGGGACTGGCCAAAAGTAGTGCACTATATAGGGAATAGGGTCTCATTTGTGATGTACAACAAGTATTGTGTAGACAGACTGTAGTGATTCTGCTTACCTCACAAACCTGCCCAGGGCAAAACCTCTACGTGTTAACATATTAAATGCAGAGAGATAGTAGGCTAATCTGTGTACCACTCCAACAATCCCCCTGTTGATTGCTCTGAGGCAGCTGAGAGTGGACAACTTGGCTGTTGATTGCTCTGAGGCAGCTGAGAGTGGACAACTTGGCTGTTGATTGCTCTGAGGCGCCTGAGAGTGGACAACTTGGCTGTTGATTGCTCTGAGGCGCCTGAGAGTGGGCAACTTGGCTCCCGCAATAAGCGTGGGTTGAGCAGGGAACACGGACTTGAGCAAGGAACTCAGCTGATTTGCCAACTTATTTAAACCCCCATTTAGCTTTGACCGACCAAAGAAGTTAGAGCCAGACACCTTGCTGAGCCATCCTCCGCACAGCAGACAGTAGGGTAGAGGACCAGTCCTGGATTCAAATACTATTTGAAAACTTTCAGATACAGTTGAAGTCGGAAGTTTACATACAGCTTAGTCAAATACATTTAAACCCAGTTTTTCACAATTCTTAACATTTAATCCTGGTAAGAATTCCCTGTTTGAGGTCAGTTGGGATCACCACTTAATTTTAAGAATGTGAAATGTCAGAATAATAGTGGAGAGAATGATTTAGTTCAGCTTTTATTCCTTTCATCACATTCCCAGTGGATCAGAAGTTTACATACACTCAATTAGTATTTGGTAGCATTGCCTTTAAATTGTTTCATTTGGGTCAAATGTTTCAGTTAGCCTTCCACAAGCTTCTCACAATAAGTTGGGTGAATTTTGGCACATTCCTCCTGACAGAGCTGGTGTAACTGAGTCAGGTTTGTAGGCCTCCTTACTGCACACTTTTTCAGTTCTGCCCACAAATGTTCTATAGGATTGAGGTCAGGGCTATGTGAAGGCCACTCCAACACCTTGACATTGTTGTCCTTAAGCCATTTTTCCACAACTTTGGAAGTATGCTTGGGGTCATTGTCCATTTGGAGACCCTTTTGTGACTAAAACTTTAACTTCTGACTGATGTCTTGAGATGTTGCTTCAATATATCCACATAATTTTCCTACCTCATGAAGCCATCTATTTTGTGAAGCGCACCAGTCCCTCCTGCAGCAAAGCACCCCCACAACATGATGCTGTCACCCCCGTGCTTCACGGTTGGGATGGTATTCTTCGGCTTGCAAGCCTCCCCCTTTTTCCTCCAAACATAACAAATGGTCATTATGGCCAAACAGTTATATTTTTGTTTCATCAGACCAGAGGACATTTCTCCAAAAAGTACAATCTTTGTCCCCATGTGCAGTTGCAAACCATAGTTTGGCTTTTTTATGGTGGTTTTGGAGCAGTAGCTTCTTCCTTGCTGAGCGGCCTTTCAGGTTATGTCGATATAGGACTTGTTTTACTGTGGATACAGATACTTTTGTACCTGTTTCCTCCAGCATCTTCACAAGGCCCTTTGTTGTTGTTCTGGATTGATTTACACTTTTCGCACCAAAGTACGTTCATCTCTAGGGGACAGAACGCGTCTCCTTCCTGAACGGTATGACGGCTGAGTGGTCCCACAGTGTTTATACTTGCGTAGTATTGTTTATACAGATGAACGTGGTACCTTCAGGCATTTGAAAATTGCTCCCAAGAATGAACCAGACTTGTGGAGGTCCACAATTTTTTTCTGAGGTCTTTTTGTTTTTTGATTTTCCCAGTATGTCAATCAGAGGCACTAAGTTTGAAGGTAGGCCTTGAAATACATCCTCAGGTACACCTCTAATTGACTCAAATGATGTCAAGTGGCCTATCAGAAGCTTCTAAAGCCATGACATCATTTTCTGGAATTTTTCAAGCTGTTTAAAGGCACAGTCAAACAACGACGGCAGCTTGTTGGCCAATGTGAGCCAACCTGAAGGGGGACCAAGAGGCATGGAGAGGCAGGCTTTAGTTACAATGCCCCCAGCCTTTAGTTACTATGCCCCCAGCCTCTGGAATAGCCTGTCAGAGAACCTGAAGGGGGACCAAGAGGCATGGAGAGGCAGCCTTTAGTTATTATGCCCCCAGCCAGAGAACCTGAGGTGACCAAGAGGCATGGAGAGGCAGCTTGTTGGCCAATGTGAGCACACATTACACCGGTTTTAAGGTCTCTGCACTGCTGAGTTTAAGAATTCATTTTAAGATTCTTCTATTGGTTTTTAAATCAATCCACGATTGTGCACCTCAATAAATGTAAGATATGCTTTTAAGTTAGTGTATGTACCCAGTAGGTCCCTCAGGTCTTCTGGCCTTTTAACTATCTCAAAGCCTGGGACCAAGAAGCATGGAGAGGCAGTCTTTAGTTACTATGCCCCCGGCCTCTGGAATAGGCTGCCAGAGGACCTGAGGGGGACCAAGAAGCATGGAGAGGCAGTCTTTAGTTACTATGCCCCCAGTCTTTAGTTACTATGCCCCCAGTCTTTAGTTACTATGCCCCCAGCCTTTAGTTACTATGCCCCCAGCCTTTAGTTACTCTGCCCCTGTCTTTAGTTACTATGCCCCCAGTCTTTAGTTACTCTGCCCCCAGCCTTTAGTTACTCTGCCCCCAGCCTTTAGTTACTCTGCCCCCAGCCTTTAGTTACTCTGCCCCCAGCCTCTGGAATAGCCTGCCAGAGAACCTGAGGAGGACCAAGAGGCATGGAGAGGCAGTCTTTAGTTACTATGCCCCCAGCCTTTAGTTACTATGCCCCAGCCTTTAGTTACTCTGCCCCAGCCTTTAGTTACTCTGCCCCAGCCTTTAGTTACTATGCCCCCAGCCTTTAGTTACTATGCCCCCAGTCTTTAGTTACTATGCCCCCAACCTTTAGTTACTATACCCCCAGCCTTTAGTTACTATGCCCCCAGCCTTTAGTTACTATGCCCCCAGCCTTTAGTTACTCTGCCCCCAGCCTTTAGTTACTCTGCCCCAGCCTCTGGAATAGCCTGCCAGAGAACCTGAGGAGGACCAAGAGGCATGGAGAGGCAGTCTTTAGTTACTATGCCCCAGCCTTTAGTTACTATGCCCCCAGCCTTTAGTTACTATGCCCCAGCCTTTAGTTACTATGCCCCCAGCCTTTAGTTACTATGCCCCCAGCCTTTAGTTACTATGCCCCCAGCCTTTAGTTACTCTGCCCCCAGTCTTTAGTTACTCTGCCCCCAGCCTTTAGTTACTCTGCCCCCAGTCTTTAGTTACTCTGCCCCCAGTCTTTAGTTACTATGCCCCAGCCTTTAGTTACTATGCCCCCAGCCTTTAGTTACTATGCCCCCAGCCTTTAGTTACTATGCCCCCAGCCTTTAGTTACTATGCCCCCAGCCTTTAGTTACTATGCCCCCAGCCTCTGGAATAGCCTGTCAGAGAACCTGAAGGGGGACCAAGAGGCATGGAAAGGCAGCATTTAGTTATTATGCCCCAGCCTCTGGAATAGCCTGTCAGAGACCCTGAGGTGGGCTGAAACTGAGAACATATTTAAAAGAGATCTTAAAACACATTTTTAAACTTTGCTTTTCCTTTTGGGTGCTTTTTAGTTGTTCAGTTTGTCATTGTTTTGTTTTTTATCTTATGTTTGTTAAATATTTCAGCTTTTATTTTCATAGTTTTTTTTTCTCCTTTGAAGCACATTGCGTTGCATTCCATGTCTGAAATGTACTGTATAAATACAGTTTGATTTGATCCATCTAGGTTGTAAATACAAGGTTTCTCATTTATTGATGAACAACAATCTTTTGTCCACCTCTCCCACACTAACTTTATAGAATTCAAAATGGCAATGTTTTATCTTTCATTATTAAGGTTTTTATGCATGAATGTGACGGCTCACTGTTTGTTATTGGCATTTCCTGCCAACGTTGGCCCAATTTGCAGATTAAATAGTCATTCAAATAATTGGCAATATCAAAAGGTTTTGTAATGATGGAACCATCTGATTCAACGACAGATGGAGTTAATGAATCATGAATGTTTCTGTCTATAATTTCATTTGAAATAATTCAAAGATTTTCCATCATAATTTGTATAATTTATCTTAGTTTCAAAATACAGTTTATTCTTATAATTATAATTGTATAATTTACACTAAGTTAGCCAATCAGCTGTGAAGCCAGACTTATTAACTACTCTTGTTGCTTCATCTCTCCCAACCATAATTTGTTTTTAAATTCCGCATCAATCAACAGAGCCTTAACAGTACTAACATTTGTGTAACGGGTGTCGTCGTCGGATGAGGAGGAATCGGACCAAAGCGCAGCGTGGTAAGTGTTCATGACTTTTTATTTAAACTGAACACTATAACAAAATAACAAAGTGCAAAACGAAACCTGAACAGTGCAGAAAACACTAAACAGAAAACAACTACCCACAACACATAGGTGGGAAAAAGCTACCTAAGTATGGTTCCCAATCAGAGACAACGATAGTCAGCTGTCCCTGATTGAGAACCAAACCCGGCCAAAACAAATAAATACAAAACTTAGAAAAAAGAACATAGAATACCCACCCCAAATCACACCCTGACCAAACCAAAATAGAGACATAAAAAGCTCTCTAAGGTCGATTTCCTCATAGGTTGCATGCGTATCAATACAATGAAGTAAGTTTTTTTTTAAGTAGTAAAATGCAGATAGTGTTTGTACCCAGGTCTGTACAACACAGCTCAGGAAACAGGGTGGAGGATATAGACAAAGAGCTATCCAGCCAGGAGGAGAAGCTTCCTCTGACAGTACATTGAACAGGAAGGAAGGTGAAACCAACTCCACCCACCCATCTGGGATTCCCATTCCTCTGACAGCACATTGAACAGGAAGGAAGGTGAAACCAACTCCACCCTCCCATCTGGGATTCCCATTCCTCTGACAGCACATTGAACAGGAAGGAAGGTGAAACCAACTCCACCCACCCATCTGGGATTCCCATTCCTCTGACAGCACATTGAACAGGAAGGAAGGTGAAACCAACTCCACCCAATCATCACGATTCCCATTCCTCTGATGAAAGTTGACTTAGTCTTCTTCAACAGCAGAACATCCTCAAGTTTAATTTCACTCTTCATGTGTCAGAATCAAACTTCTTCTTGTGTACAAAAGCCGAAAAAGCCCATATTTATAAAGCCTCTCAGAGTAGGAGTGCTGATCAGAAATACAGCCATTCTTTCCCAGCCCATAACATTTTCCCACAATGCCCCATCATTTAAATTGGAACATAGTGGCTTTACAGTAACTTCCCAGCGCTGTGTGGGTTTTGGCAGCCGTTCTGAACTTGAGCACTGCTAGCAACAACAAGTATTTTGAAAGATGAGACGTTGAGGATTGTAATAAATACCTCTTTGACGTCATACAAGCCAAAACACCTGTGAGTCCAAATGTGCACTTCACATTTCCATATCATAAAACTCATGACATACACACGGTCAACGTTTCTGATCACTATGTTAGATGTACAGTTACAAGGTGACATGGTGTCATCCCCTGGGTTGTTCTGAACAGAAGGAGCCTGTGTTTGTTTATTGTGAAGATGATTCGCCGGGGGACACGCACCTGAAAGCTCGTATGACTCCGTTCTACGCAGTCCTCAAAGTACAATCTGTTTCTCTGAATAGCCTTGTGAAAGTCTAACGCAGTAAGATCATATTTTAGAACTTAGCTTAGCTAGAACCCCTTGCTTGTGCCATCAAACTCTTGCAACTTATCCAGAACGCCGCATCCCGCCTGGTGTTCAATCTTCCTACCATGTGACCTCGCTCCACCGCTCCACTCCACTGGCTTCCAGTCGACGCTTGCATCATCTTGAAAACCCTGGTTGCTTACCTGCAGAGCAGCAAGGGGAACTGGCCCTCCTTAGCTTCAGTACATGGTCAAAACGTACACCCCCAACACTCCGTTCCTGCCACCTCTGGTCTCTTGGCCCTCCTTAGCTTCAGTACATGGTCAAACCGTACACCACCAACACTCCGTTCCTGCCACCTCTGGTCTCTTGGCCCTCCTTAGCTTCAGTACATGGTCAAACCGTACACCCCCAACACACCGTTCCTGCCACCTCTGGTCTCTTTGCCCTTCTTAGCTTCAGTACATGGTCAAACCGTACACCCCCAACACTCCGACCCTGCCACCTCTGGTCTCTTGACCCTCCTTAGCTTCAGTACATGGTCAAACCGTACACCCCAACACTCCGTTCCTGCCACCTCTGGTCTCTTGGCCCTCCTGAGCTTCAGTACATGGTCAAACCGTACACCCCCAACACTCCGTTCCTGCCACCTCTGGTCTCTTGGCCCTCCTTAGCTTCAGTACATGGTCAAACCGTACACCCCCAACACTCCGTTCCTGCCACCTCTGGTCTCTTGGCCCTCCTGAGCTTCAGTACATGGTCAAACCGTACACCCCGACACCCGTTCCTGCCACTTCTGGTCTCTTGGCCCTCCTTAGCTTCAGTACATGGTCAAACCGTACACCCCCAACACTCCGTTCCTGCCACCTCTGGTCTCTTGGCCCTCCTTAGCTTCAGTATATGGTCAAACCGTACACCCCCAACACTCCGTTCCTGCCACCTCTGGTCTCTTGGCCCTCCTTAGCTTCAGTATATGGTCAAACCGTACACCCCCAACACTCCGTTCCTGCCACCTCTGGTCTCTTGGCCCTCCTGAGCTTAAGTACATGGTCAAACCGTACACCCCCAACACTCCGTTCCTGCCACCTCTGGTCTCTTGGCCCTCCTTAGCTTCAGTACATGGTCAAACCGTACACCCCGACACTCCGTTCCTGCCACCTCTGGTCTCTTGGCCCTCCTTAGCTTCAGTACATGGTCAAACCGTACACCCCCAACACTCCGTTCCTGCCACCTCTGGTCTCTTGGCCCTCCTTAGCTTCAGTACATGGTCAAACCGTACACCCCCAACACTCCGTTCCTGCCACCTCTGGTCTCTTGGCCCTCCTGAGCTTCAGTACATGGTCAAACCGTACACCCCCAACACTCCGTTCCTGCCACCTCTGGTCTCTTGGCCCTCCTGAGCTTCAGTACATGGTCAAACCGTACACCCCGACACTCCGTTCCTGCCACTTCTGGTCTCTTGGCCCTCCTTAGCTTCAGTACATGGTCAAACCGTACACCCCCAACACTCCGTTCCTGCCACCTCTGGTCTCTTGGACCTCCTTAGCTTCAGTACATGGTCAAACCGTACACCCCCAACACTCCGTTCCTGCCACCTCTGGTCTCTTTGCCCTCCTACCCTTATATGGGAGGACTTCCCAAACTTCCCCCTACAGTCAGGAGAGTCTCTTTGCTCCCATGGTTACACTTTTAATATTTCTTAAGTAAAAAAAAAAAAAAATACAATTTAGCCCTGTCCATGTAGGCCAGTGGTCACCAAGCAGAGAATCACCAAACATGTCTGTAAAAAACCCAATGACAAAGCTTTGCGTTCCTTTAAAAAAGAAATTGTGCTATTGGCGGTAGGTGCATTTGATTCAGCAGCCATAGTTCTGTTAGCGGTAGGTGGACTTGATTCAGCAGCCCTAGTTCTGTTAGCGGTAGGTGGACTTGATTCAGCAGCCCTAGTGCTGTTAGCGGTAGGTGGACTTGATTCAGCAGCCCTAGTTCTGTTAGCGGTAGGTGGACTTGATTCAGCAGCCCTAGTTCTGTTGGCGGTAGGTGGACTTGATTCAGCAGCCCTAGTTCTGTTGGCGGTAGGTGGACTTGATTCAGCAGCCCTAGTTCTGATGGTGGTAGGTGCACTTGATTCAGCAGCCCTAGTGCTGATGGTGGTAGGTGCACTTGATTCAGCAGCCCTAGTTCTGATGGTGGTAGGTGCACTTGATTCAGCAGCCCTAGTGCTGTTGGTGGTAGGTGCACTTGATTCAGCAGCCCTAGTGCTGTTAGCGGTAGGTGCACTTGATTCAGCAGCCCTAGTGCTGATGGTGGTAGGTGCACTTGATTCAGCAGCCCTAGTGCTGTTGGTGGTAGGTGCACTTGATTCAGCAGCCCTAGTTCTGTTGGCGGTAGGTGCACTTGATTCAGCAGCCCTAGTTCTGTTGGCGGTAGGTGCACTTGATTCAACAGCCCTAGTAATGATGGTAGTAGGTGCACTTGATTCAGAAGCCCTAGTTCTGTTGGCGGTAGGTGCACTTGATTCAACAGCCCTAGTGCTGATGGTAGTAGGTGCACTTGATTCAGCAGCCCTAGTGCTGATGGTAGTAGGTGCACTTGATTCAGCAGCCCTAGTTCTGTTAGCGGTAGGTGGACTTGATTCAGCAGCCCTAGTTCTGTTGGCGGTAGGTGGACTTGATTCAGCAGCCCTAGTTCTGTTAGCGGTAGGTGGACTTGATTCAGCAGCCCTAGTTCTGTTAGCGGTAGGTGGACTTGATTCAGCAGCCCTAGTTCGGTTAGCGGTAGGTGGACTTGATTCAGCAGCCCTAGTTCTGTTAGCGGTAGGTGGACTTGATTCAGCAGCCCTAGTTCTGTTTGCGGTTGGTGGACTTGATTCAGCAGCCCTAGTTCTGTTAGCGGTAGGTGGACTTGATTCAGCAGCCCTAGTGCTGTTAGCGGTAGGTGGACTTGATTCAGCAGCCCTAGTGCTGTTGGCGGTAGGTGGACTTGATTCAGCAGCCCTAGTGCTGTTGGCGGTAGGTGGACTTGATTCAGCAGCCCTAGTTCTGTTGGCGGTAGGTGGACTTGATTCAGCAGCCCTAGTGCTGTTAGCGGTAGGTGGACTTGATTCAGCAGCCCTACTTTTGTTGGCGGTAGGTGCACTTGATTCAGCAGCCCTAGTTTTGTTAGCGGTAGGTGGACTTGATTCAGCAGCCCTAGTTCTGTTGGCGGTAGGTGCACTTGATTCAGCAGCCCTAGTGCTGATGGTGGTAGGTGCACTTGATTCAGCAGCCCTAGTTCTGTTGGCGGTAGGTGCACTTGATTCAGCAGCCTGAGTTCTGTTAGCGGTAGATGGACTTGATTCAGCAGCCCTAGTTCTGTTGGCGGTAGGTGGACTTGATTCAGCAGCCCTAGTTCTGTTAGCGGTAGGTGGACTTGATTCAGCAGCCCTAGTTCTGTTAGCGGTAGGTGGACTTGATTCAGCAGCCCTAGTTCTGTTAGCGGTAGGTGGACTTGATTCAGCAGCCCTAGTTCTGTTAGCGGTAGGTGGACTTGATTCAGCAGCCCTAGTGCTGTTGGCGGTAGGTGGACTTGATTCAGCAGCCCTAGTGCTGTTGGCGGTAGGTGGACTTGATTCAGCAGCCCTAGTTCTGTTGGCGGTAGGTGGACTTGATTCAGCAGCCCTAGTGCTGTTAGCGGTAGGTGGACTTGATTCAGCAACCCTAGTTCTGTTGGCGGTAAGTGCACTTGATTCAGCAGCCCTAGTGCTGTTAGCGGTATGTGCACTTGATTCAGCAGCCCTAGTTCTGTTAGCGGTAGGTGGACTTGATTCAGCAGCCCTAGTTCTGTTGGCGGTAGGTGCACTTGATTCAGCAGCCCTAGTTTTGTTAGCGGTAGGTGGACTTGATTCAGCAGCCCTAGTTCTGTTAGAGGTAGGTGGACTTGATTCAGCAGCCCTAGTTTTGTTAGCGGTAGGTGGACTTGATTCAGCAGCCCTAGTTCTGTTAGCGGTAGGTGGACTTGATTCAGCAGCCCTAGTTCTGTTAGCGGTAGGTGGACTTGATTCAGCAGCCTGAGTTCTGTTGGCGGTAGGTGGACTTGATTCAGCAGCCCTAGTTCTGTTAGCGGTAGGTGGACTTGATTCAAGCAGCCCTAGTTCGGTTAGCGGTAGGTGGACTTGATTCAGCAGCCCTAGTTCTGTTAGCGGTAGGTGTACTTGATTCAGCAGCCCTAGTTCTGTTTGCGGTTGGTGGACTTGATTCAGCAGCCCTAGTGCTGTTAGCGGTAGGTGGACTTGATTCAGCAGCCCTAGTGCTGTTAGCGATAGGTGGACTTGATTCAGCAGCCCTAGTGCTGTTGGCGGTAGGTGGACTTGATTCAGCAGCCCTAGTTCTGTTGGCGGTAGGTGGACTTGATTCAGCAGCCCTAGTGCTGTTAGCGTTAGGTGGACTTGATTCAGCAGCCCTAGTTCTGTTGGCGGTAGGTGCACTTGATTCAGCAGCCCTAGTTCTGTCGGCAGTAGGTGCACTTGATTCAGCAGCCCTAGTGCTGATGGTAGTAGGTGCACTTGATTCAGCAGCCCTAGTGCTGATGGTAGTAGGTGCACTTGATTCAGCAGCCCTAGTTCTGTTAGCGGTAGGTGGACTTGATTCAGCAGCCCTAGTTCTGTTGGCGGTAGGTGCACTTGATTCAGCAGCCCTAGTTTTGTTAGCGGTAGGTGGACTTGATTCAGCAGCCCTAGTTTTGTTAGCGGTAGGTGCACTTGATTCAGCAGCCCTAGTTCTGTTAGCGGTAGGTGCACTTGATTCAGCAGCCCTAGTTTTGTTAGCGGTAGGTGGACTTGATTCAGCAGCCCTAGTTCTGTTAGCGGTAGGTGCACTTGATTCAGCAGCCCTAGTTTTGTTAGCGGTAGGTGGACTTGATTCAGCAGCCCTAGTTCTGTTAGCGGTAGGTGCACTTGATTCAGCAGCCCTAGTTTTGTTAGCGGTAGGTGGACTTGATTCAGCAGCCCTAGTTCTGTTAGCGGTAGGTGGACTTGATTCAGCAGCCCTAGTTCTGTTGGTGGTAGGTGCACTTGATTCAGCAGCCCTAGTTCTGTTGGTGGTAGGTGCACTTGATTCAGCAGCCCTAGTGCTGATGGTGGTAGGTGCACTTGATTCAGCAGCCCTAGTGCTGTTGGCGGTAGGTGCACTTGATTCAGCAG
Source organism: Oncorhynchus masou masou (assembly GCF_036934945.1). NCBI lineage: Eukaryota > Metazoa > Chordata > Actinopteri > Salmoniformes > Salmonidae > Oncorhynchus > Oncorhynchus masou. The sequence goes on along the minus strand of NW_027008371.1, from coordinate 25,479 downwards.
CCTGAGTTCTGTTGGCGGTAGGTGCACTTGATTCAGCAGCCCTAGTTCTGTTGGTGGTAGTAGGTGCACTTGATTCAGCAGCCCTAGTTCTGTTGGTGGTAGGTGCACTTGATTCAACAGCCCTAGTGCAGTTGGCGGTAGGTGCACTTGATTCAGCAGCCTTAGTGCACTTGATCCCGTCTTACTGCAGCTCTCTGCCCTGCTTATTGCAGAAATATTGACCTCGATGTTTTACTTGACAATTGTTTCTGGTGTCATCTTTCCTAAGATATAGAAAGCAGCCAGATGTCCTCCCCCTGCACAAAGGAGGAGATCCTTACATGATCTTGAAGGAGGAGACCCTTATATGATCTTGAAGATGGAGATCCTAACATGATGTTGAAGATGGAGATCCTAACATGATCTTGAAGATGGAGATCCTAACATGATCTTAAAGGAGGAGATCCTTACATGATCTTGAAGGAGGAGACCCTTACATGATCTTGAAGATGGAGATCCTAACATGATCTTGAAGATGGAGATCCTAACATGATCTTGCCTTTCCAGAGTTTTTGAATCCCTGGCCAACTTTAAAAAAATGCTCATTCTGTATGTTCACCAGTCTGGTTCTAGACATTTAGACCAGGACATTTAGACCAGGAGACCAGGACATTTAGACCAGGTCATTTAGACCAGGTCATTTAGACCGGGACATTTAGACTGGGAGACCAGGACATTTAGACCAGGACATTTAGACCGGGACATTTAGACTGGGAGACCAGGACATTTAGACCAGGACATTTAGACCAGGTGACCAGGACATTTAGACCAGAACATTTAGACCAGGAAACCAGGACATTTAGACCAGGACATTTGGACCGGGACATTTAGACCAAGACATTTAGACCAGGTCATTTAGACCAGGTCATTTAGACCGGGACATTTAGACCAGGAGACCAGGACATTTAGACCAGGACATTTAGACCAGGACATTTAGACCAGGAGACCAGGACATTTAGACCGGGACATTTAGACCGGGACATTTAGACCGGGACATTTAGACCAGGAGACTAGGACATTTAGACCGGAACATTTAGACCGGGACATTTAGACCGGGACGTTTAGACCAGGACATTTAGACCGGGACAAAGCACAGTTTCAGCTGCTACGTTTAAGATGTGTTAATTAACTTGCTAAGCTCATAACAATCATACACTGTTAAAAAGCTCAGGTTTAAAGCTTATTTTATAGAAATATATATTTCTTCTCCCTACAACAGCAGGAAGCAGATTGTACAGTCAAATTTCCTGTCTTAAACCTCTGGATGTTGTTTACCATCGTAGGGCCCTTCGCTTTCTCACAGGGGACAGTTTTAATATTCACTACTGCATCCTGTATTTAAAGGTTGATACTCACTAAAGTCCAGTAGATCACTATTCTGTTTTTATATAGAAAGTTCTACTACACAAGCTTCCAACTTACGCAACTTTGTTGGTTTCGTGTATAAATATGCCTCACCAAACCCGGTCACAGGGTTGGTTAACTCTTGAGGTTCCTTCAGATCTTCACCAAATGATGTAAATGCTTTTTAGTTGTAATGCACTTCACTGCTGAAACAGTTTACAAAACTCATTACATTTGGATGTTGTGGTGCCGCTCGGGCATTTTAAAGTCTTGATTGAGGACCTAGTAGCTGAGGAATGTAACTCTTTTTCTTAAATGTTGTGTTGTATTTTTTTATTTTACATTGTATTGGTTGCCGTTTGTTTTCAGATTGTAAATGAGTGTTGTATTACTCAGGGCACCCTTGAGAATGAGACCCTGTTCTCAATGGGGCGGCAGGGTAGCCTAGTGGTTAGATCGGTGGACTAGTAACCAGAAGGTTGCAAGTTCAAACCCCCAAGCTGACAAGGTACAAATCTGTCGTTCTGCCCCAGAACAGGGAGTTAACTGTTCCTAGGCCGTCATTGAAAATAAAAATTTGTTATTAACTGACTTGTTAAATAAAGGTAAAATAAAAATGGGCCTGGGAGTTCAGCGCAGCACCGTTGAGAAACACTTGCCTTGAAACAATTCCAACTACAAACTGTCTGAAAGACTAGAGCAGCCGGAGAGTCTCTCCTGCAGGGTTGGGTTCATTCCAATTCAACCATTTTAAATTGATTTATTTTCAAGGACTTCTCAATAAACTGAAAAGGAGAAACTATTCATTTTCAAAAGTTGTTATTTTTGAATCAATTCCTGAACTGACTGCTATTCTATTCTAATGGGCTCCAATCCGGCTCTATTCTAATGGGCTCCACTCCGGCTCTATTCTAATGGACTCCACTCCGGCTCCATTCTAATGGGCTCCACTCCGGCTCTATTCTAATAGGCTCCACTCCGGCTCTATTCTACCGGACTCCACTCCGGCTCTATTCTACTGGGCTCCACTCCGGCTCCATTCTAATGGGCTCCACTCCGGCTCTATTCTAATGGGCTCCACTCCGGCTCTATTCTAATGGGCTCCACTCCGGCTCTATTCTAATGGGCTCCACTCCGGCTCTATTCTAATGGGCTCCACTCCGGCTCTATTCTAATGGACTCCACTCCTGCTCTATTCTACTGGACTCCACTCCTGCTCTATTCTACTGGACTCCACTCCGGCTCTATTCTCGTGGACTCCACTCCGGCTCTATTCTAATGGACTCCACTCCGGCTCCATTCTAATGGACTCCGGCTCTATTTTAATGGACTCCACTCCGGCTCTATTCTAATGGACTCCACTCCGGCTCTATTCTAATGGACTCCACTCCGGCTCTATTCTACTGGACTCCACTCCGGCTCTATTCTCATGGACTCCACTCCGGCTCTATTCTCATGGACTCCACTCCGGCTCTATTCTAATGGACTCCACTCCGGCTCTATTCTAATGGACTCCACTCCGGCTCTATTCTCATGGACTCCACTCCGGCTCTATTCTAATAGGCTCCACTCCGGCTCTATTCTAATGGACTCCACTCCGGCTCTATTCTAATGGGCTCCACTCCGGCTCTATTCTAATGGGCTCCACTCCGGCTCTATTCTAATGGGCTCCACTCCGGCTCTATTCTAATGGGCTCCACTCCGGCTCTATTCTAATGGGCTCCACTCCGGCTCTATTCTCATGGACTCCACTCCGGCTCTATTCTAATGGACTCCACTCCGGCTCTATTCTAATGGACTCCACTCCGGCTCTATTCTAATGGACTCCACTCCGGCTCTATTCTACTGGACTCCACTCCGGCTCTATTCTAATGGGCTCCACTCCGGCTCTATTCTAATAGGCTCCACTCCGGCTCCATTCTAATGGACTCCACTCCGGCTCTATTCTAATGGACTCCGGCTCTATTCTAATGGGCTCCACTCCGGCTCTATTCTCATGGACTCCACTCCGGCTCTATTCTCATGGACTCCACTCCGGCTCTATTCTACTGGACTCCACTCCGGCTCTATTCTACTGGACTCCACTCCGGCTCTATTCTAATAGGCTCCACTCCGGCTCCATTCTAATAGGCTCCACTCCGGCTCCATTCTAATGGACTCCGGCTCTATTCTAATAGGCTCCACTCCGGCTCCATTCTAATGGACTCCACTCCGGCTCCATTCTAATGGACTCCGGCTCTATTCTAATAGGCTCCACTCCGGCTCTATTCTCATGGACTCCACTCCGGCTCTATTCTCATGGACTCCACTCCGGCTCTATTCTACTGGACTCCACTCCGGCTCTATTCTACTGGACTCCACTCCGGCTCTATTCTAATAGGCTCCACTCCGGCTCCATTCTAATAGGCTCCACTCCGGCTCCATTCTAATGGACTCGGCTCTATTCTAATAGGCTCCACTCCGGCTCCATTCTAATGGACTCCACTCCGGCTCCATTCTAATGGACTCCGGCTCTATTCTAATAGGCTCCACTCCGGCTCTATTCTAATAGGCTCCACTCCGGCTCTATTCTAATAGGCTCCACTCCGGCTCTATTCTAATAGGCTCCACTCCGGCTCTATTCTAATAGGCTCCACTCCGGCTCTATTCTAATAGGCTCCACTCCGGCTCTATTCTAATAGGCTCCACTCCGGCTCCATTCTAATGGACTCCACTCCGGCTCTATTCTAATGGACTCCGGCTCTATTCTAATGGGCTCCACTCCGGCTCTATTCTCATGGACTCCACTCCGGCTCTATTCTCATGGACTCCACTCCGGCTCTATTCTCATGGACTCCACTCCGGCTCTATTCTACTGGACTCCACTCCGGCTCTATTCTAATGGACTCCACTCCGGCTCTATTCTAATAGGCTCCACTCCGGCTCCATTCTAATAGGCTCCACTCCGGCTCCATTCTAATAGGCTCCACTCCGGCTCTATTCTAATAGGCTCCACTCCGGCTCCATTCTAATGGACTCCACTCCGGCTCCATTCTAATGGACTCCGGCTCTATTCTAATAGGCTCCACTCCGGCTCTATTCTAATAGGCTCCACTCCGGCTCTATTCTAATAGGCTCCACTCCGGCTCCATTCTAATGGACTCCACTCCGGCTCCATTCTAATGGACTCCGGCTCTATTCTAATAGGCTCCACTCCGGCTCTATTCTAATGGACTCCACTCCGGCTCCACCCCACAAAAAAAAACATCTCCAGGATGATCGGTAGATCATCATGTTTACTATCATTTCATCTCATAGTTTCAACGGAACAATTCAGTTTAGATCCAGGCTGACAGCCAGAGCATCTGGCCTCTACTCTCTCCTCCACACATGTCTACAGGAGCCTCAGTGCTTCAACCGATAGAGCTATCCAAGCTGGATCCCCAGACCTTCTGGCAGGATGGTCAAATGGTCTTGGTAATATTCAAAGTTGTGCCCACATGCCATTTCAAACAAATCAGTCGACACTGAAAATAACGAAGAAGATGAAGAACATTCTGTGGAGTCCGCAAGATCAGTAGAATGACTCAGCATATTCAATAAGAACGTTTATTCATTACTTAAATATGAACACTTGAACCGTGACGGTCTATCATCCAAGTTCTGTCCCAGTATGAAATAAAAGTCAACTATAACTCCAGATCTTTGCAGATATTGGCCTCGCCAAATACAGTCTTCAGTTCTCAGCAACAAATGGAAAGACCAGGATGTAATACTGTACCATCAGGCGTTATTATGTGGCAATTATATGGTGTTTATATAAAGCACCATTTACCTTTACCATTTACACTGAAATAATAGATATACAAATACGATCATTTACTTTTACTATTTAGAATTATGATATTAGATATCAAACAACATAATTTTACCTTTTAATCAGGTTCAATGTCAAACGATTAACACAGATTTTTCATTGCATAATATTAGTTCTGGTCATTTCAACAGACACCAGTGACTAAGATTACATGTTAAGCACAATATCCTATCAATATGCCGTCTATCTGATCAAACCTGCCCTTCCACTGACATGGGAAACTCGATAGTCAAGGAATAAACCTGTGACTGTCTGTCGAATTGCTACATTTAAGAAGGCCTGTGAAGAACAAGGCGGGTGGATCCATTTCATCAGTTGTCTACGTCCCATTGTCATCACTGATCCCCCTGATGAGACACTCAGTTACCCACTGTGTGTACAGACACTGACTGACCCCCCAAGTAGCCAAACACTGACTGACCCCCCAGTAGCCAGACAATGACTGACCCCCCAGGAGCCATACACTGACAGACCCCCCAGGAGCCATACACTGACTGACCCCCCAGGAGCCAAACACTGACTGACCCCCCAGTAGCCAGACAATGACTGACCCCCCAGGAGCCATACACTGACTGACCCCCCAGGAGCCATACAATGACTGACCCCCAGGAGCCATACAATGACTGACCCCCAGGAGCCATACACTGACTGACCCCAGGAGCCATACAATGACTGACCCCCAGGAGCCATACAATGACTGACCCCCCAGGAGCCATACAATGACTGACCCCCCAGGAGCCAGACACTGACTGGCCAGATGCTGACTGGCCCCCCCAGTAGCCAGACAGCGACTGACCACCCCCAGTAGCCAGATGTTGACAGACCCCCCCAGTAGCCAGACGTTGACTAACCCCCCAGTAGCCAGATGTTGACTGACCCCCAGGAGCCATACACTGACTGACCCCCCCCAGTAGCCAGATGTTGACTGACCCACAGTAGCTCGATGTTGACTGACCCACAGTAGCTAGATGTTGACTGACCCACAGTAGCTAGATGTTGACTGACACACAGTAGCTTGATGTTGACTGACCCACAGTAGCTCGATGTTGACTGACCCACAGTAGCTAGATGTTGACTGACCCACAGTAGCTAGATGTTGACTGACCCACAGTAGCTAGATGTGACTGACCCCCCAAGTAGCCAGACACTGACTGACCCTCACTACTCAGACACTGACTGAACACCCAGTAACTAGACGTTGACTTACCCCCCCCAGTAGCCAGACACTGACTGACCCCCCAAGTAGCCAAACACTGACTGACCCCCACTACTCAGACACTGACTGAACACCCAGTAACCAGACGTTGACTGACCCCCCAGTAGCCAGACGTTGACTGACCCCCAGTAGCCAGACATTGACTGACCCCCACCCCAGTAACCAGACGTTGACTGATCCCCCCCCAGTAGCCAGACGTTGACTGACCCCCCCCAGTAACCAGACGTTGACTGATCCCCCCAGTAACCAGACGTTGACTGATCCCCCCCAGTAACCAGACGTTGACTGACCCCCCAGTAGCCAGACGTTGACTGACCCCCAGTAGCCAGACATTGACTGACCCCCACCCCAGTAGCCAGATGTTGACTGATCCCCCCCCAGTAGCCAGACGTTGACTGACCCCCAGTAGCCAGACGTTGACTGATCCCCCCAGTAACCAGACGTTGACTGATCCCCCCAGTAACCAGACGTTGACTGACCCCCCCAGTAACCAGACGTTGACTGACCCCCCCAGTAACCAGACGTTGACTGACCCCCAGTAGCCAGACAATGACTGACCCCCAGGAGCCATACAGTGACTGACCCCCAGTAGCCAGACAATGACTGACCCCCAGGAGCCATACAGTGACTGACCCCCAGTAGCCAGATGCTAACTGACCCCCACCCAGTAGCCAGACACTGACCCCCCAGTGGCCAGACACTGACTGAGATCCCCCAGTAGCCAGACACTGACTGGCCCCCCAGTAGCCAGACGTTGACTGATCCCCCCAGTAACCAGACGTTGACTGACCCCCAGTAACCAGACGTTGACTGATCCCCCCAGTAACCAGACGTTGACTGACCCCCCCCAGTAACCAGACGTTGACTGATCCCCCAGTAACCAGACGTTGACTGACCCCCCAGTAACCAGACGTTGACTGATCCCCCCAGTAACCAGACGTTGACTGACCCCCAGTAACCAGACGTTGACTGATCCCCCCAGTAACCAGACGTTGACTGATCCCCCCCCCCCAGTAACCAGACGTTGACTGATCCCCCCAGTAGCCAGATGCTGACTGACCCCCAGTAGCCAGATGCTGACTGACCCCCAGTAGCCAGATGCTGACTGACCCCCAGTAGCCAGACAATGACTGACCCCCAGTAGCCAGATGCTGACTGACCCCCCAGTAGCCAGACAATGACTGACCCCCAGGAGCCATACAGTGACTGACCCCCCAGTAGCCAGATGCTAACTGACCCCCACCCAGTAGCCAGACACTGACCCCCCCCCCAGTGGCCAGACACTGACTGAGATCCCCCAGTAGCCAGACACTGACTGCCCCCCCCCAGTAGCCAGACACTGACTGCCCCCCCCCCAGTAGCCAGACCCTGACTGCCCCCCCAGTAGCCAGACACTGACTGCCCCCCAGTAGCCAGACACTGACTGCCCCCCCCCCCCCCAGTAGCCAGACACTGACTGCCCCCCCCCCCCCCCCCCCCAGTAGCCAGACACTGACTGAATTGGTGTCATTTGGGTGTTCACAGTAACTGAATGACTTGAGATGATTGCTGCCAGCTAGATTGAGGTCAGGGGGCGGGAAATGAGCTTATTGGGGACACTGATTTTGAAGTTGCAGGTAGGGCTACTTTGACAACCAGAGAGGGCTGGTCTGACATCATAACCATGAATAATTTCCCTAACTGATGAGACGTAACTTGGGTGGAGTAGAGGAGCCTTTTAGGGACAAACTGAGCCAAGATAAGCTAGAGACAAGTTGGTCATCATAGATCAAGACATCAATCAGTCTATCTATTCAACATAACCTTTATTGGGATCATAATTATTATTTTGGGGGGGAGGGGACATTTTACAACACTCTTCACTATGGAAATGACCAAATTACTTAGTCATCAGGTTAACACGTTTCCCATGCCAATAAAGCCCTTGAATTGAATTGAGAGAGATTTTATTGTTATTATTTTTGTATTTCATTTTGTATTATTATTTACTACCATTTTATATTTGCTATCATTTATAATTTTGTTACAATGTATATTGTATACATTGTTGCTTTGGCAATATTGACACAAAGTTTTTCATGCCAATAACTCAGCTTGAATTTGAGAGAGAGAGCGCGAGACAGAGAGAGAGAATGAGAGAGAGAGAGAGAATGAGAGAGAGAATGAGAGAGAGAGAGAGAATGAGAGAGAGAGAGAGAGAATGAGAGAGAGAGAATGAGAGAGAGAGAGAGAGAGAGAGAGAGAGATAGAGAGAGAGAGATAGAGAGAATGAGAGAGAGAGAATGACAGAGAGAGAATGACAGAGAGAGAATGACAGAGAGAGGGAGAGAGAGAATGAGAGAGAGAATGAGAGTGAGAGAGAGAGAGAGAGAGACAGAATGAGAGAGAGAGAGAATGAGTGAGAGAGACAGAGAGAGACACAGAGAGACAGAATGAGAGACACAGAGAGAGACAGAATGAGAGAGAGAGAGAGACAGAATGAGAGAGAGAGAGACAGAATGAGAGAGAGAGAGAGAATGAGAGAGAAAGAGAGAGAGACAGAATGAGAGAGAAAGAGAGACAGAATGAGAGAGAAAGAGAGATAGAGAGACAAAGAGACAGAATGAGAGAGAGAGAGAGAGATAGAGAGACAAAGAGACAGAATGAGAGAGAGAGACAGAATGAGAGAAAGAGAGAGAGACAGAATGAGAGAAAGAGAGAGAGACAGAATGAGAGAGAGAGACAGAATGAGAGAGAGAGACAGAATGAGAGAGAGAGACAGAATGAGAGAGAGAGAGACAGAATGAGAGAGAGAGACAGAATGAGAGAGAGCTCTGAGTCAAGCAATATAAATATCTATAAGTCCGGAACAGTAATTGTACAGAATAACACCAAACAGTTTCAGCTGGACTTTCACCTAATCAAAGAATTAGCCCAGCAGGAGAAGCTCTCCCTTGATAAAGATACCCCCACACCGAGTGGGTCAGACCAGACCTCTTCACTATGTAACCCCACAGACGAGCAACCCCCAGCGGAGAGTCAACCTCCCAGCACAGATTACCACTCCCTCATTGAAATGAAAGACAAATTCACCCAGCTGGAGATAAGGCAGGTGGAGCTGGAACAGCAGGTGATCACACTTCAGTCAGCACAGACCCAGACAACAGCCCAGCAAAACAACAGCCCCTTAACCAGACCAGGAGAGCTGGAGGTGGACAGAGACATATCTGCACTTTGGACAGTGGTGAGACAAATACAACAGGAGAAAGAGGAGCAGAACAGGCAACTAGAGGAGAGTATCAGACTGCTGGTGGAGGAGAGGTTGAGGGGGATGGAGGAGAAGGTGAGGGGGATGGAGGAGAGGTTGAGGGGGACGGCGTGTGACAGAGAACAACCCACTAGAGAGGTGGCCACCCCCACAGAGAAGCCAGCAGAACAGCCCACCTCAGCACCCAACAAAAATCTCGACATCACAGCAGAACAGACAAATGAAGAACCCCAAGCCCAGCGGCTCTCACCCCCTCTGAGCACCCCCCCTGTCAGCCACCCTGATAGCCCTTCTGACAACCCCCCACTCCCACTGAGGACAAACACAAGACACAGATTGTACTACTGATGGACTCAAATGGGAAATATATAGAAGAAAAAAAAACTTTTCCCAAACACAGTGTGTCTAAACTCTGGTGTCCAAACACCCAGAGCGCCATAGACCTTCTGTCTGAGGCCAAACTAGGCTCACCCAGCCACATAATAATACACACAGGCACAAACGACCTGAGGGCCCAGCAGGAAAGAGTGGCCACAGCACTGAAGGGAGTGATTGAAAAGGCTTCTTCTACTTTCCCCAACGCACAAGTGGTTATCTCCACCCTGCTACCACGAAAAGACTTCCACCCTGCCACAATACAGCGGGTAAACGCAAGTATTTCCCGTGACTGTGCCTCAAAACCAAACGTTTTCCTGGCCCACCACTCCACCCTGGACTTGAACAGCCTCTATGACCAGGTCCACCTCTACAAGGCAGCAGTGCCCATCTTTGCCCGAACTCTAAAGGACATCGCTCTCAAACGTATCCCCAACACTTCACACAGGAGCAACAGATCAATAGACACCCCACCCAGACCAGCGAGACACCCTCCCAGACCTGCAGGACCCCCCTGGACCTACACATAGAGGACCCACGCCAAGAGGAATTACATCCAGACCACCGCACACCCAGACACATCCACACCCCTACCCCAACCAATCAACACCCCCACGTCAATCATGCCCACACCCCATTTAGGCCCCCTCAGATCAGACCTATGCCACTCCTGCCCACCCCATGCACCCCACCCCCGCAAAGAGGGCCTCAACATGGAAGCCACACATACGCCCAGGTAGTGAGCGGGCAAACAGTCCCAACCCCCACTCTCACACTCGCCCAAGCCAATGGCATGTACCAGATGCTCAGCAGGCTCTGCTCACACTTACTGGCCTGAGGCCAAACCACGACCAACAAACATTGGACACTTTATGGAACAAAAGCCTTTACTATTTCATCCTGGAATATCCAAGGCCTGAGGTCATCTGCCTTTGGCCTGAAGAGCAGAAACCCGGACTTCACCAAAGAAATCGGTAATACAGACATTGTCATCTTGCAAGAAACCTGGTATAGAGGAGACAGACCCACTGGATGCCCTCTAGGTTACAGAGAGCTGGTAGTCCCATCCACCAAACTACCAGGTGTGAAACAGGGAAGGGACTCAGGGGGTATGCTAATTTGGTATAGAGCAGACCTAACTCACTCCATTAAATTAATCAAAACAGGAACATTCTACATTTGGCTAGAAATTCAAAAAGAAATTATCCTAACAGAGAAAAATGTCCTCCTGTGTGCTACCTATATCCCCCCACTAGAATCCCCATATTTTAATGAAGACAGCTTCTCCATCCTGGAGGGTGAAATCAACCATTTCCAGGCCCAGGGACATGTACTAGTCTGTGGTGACCTAAATGCCAGAACCGGACAAGAACCTGACACCCTCAGCACACAGGGGGACAAACACCTGCCTGGAGGTGACAGCATCCCCTCCCCGTATGCCCCCCTAGGCACAACTATGACAACATAACCAACAAAACGGGTCACAACTCCTGCAGCTCTGTCGCACGCTGGGTATGTACATAGTCAATGGTAGGCTTCGAGGGGACTCCTATGGTAGGTACACCTATAGCTCATCTCTTGGCAGTAGTACTGTAGACTACTTTATCACTGACCTCAACCCAGAGTCTCTCAGAGCGTTCACAGTCAGCCCACTGACACCCCTATCAGACCACAGCAAAATCACAGTCTACCTAAACAGAGCAATACTCAATCATGAGGCATCAAAGCCAAAGGAACTGAGTAACATTAAGAAATGCTATAGATGGAAGGAATGCAGTTTGGAAACCTACCAAAAAACAATTAGGCAACAACAAATTCAATCCCTTTTAGACAATTTCCTGGGTAAACGTTCCACTGCAATAGTGAAGGTGTAAACTTGGCAGTAGAAAATCTTAACAGTATATTTGACCTCTCAGCTTCCTATCAAATCTAAAAATCTCAAATAGAAAACCGAAGAAAATTAACAACAATGACAAATGGTTTGATGAAGAATGCAAAATTCTAAGAAAGAAATTGAGAAACCTGTCCAACCAAAAACATAGAGACCCGGAAAACCTGAGTCTACGCCTTCACTATGGTGAATCACTAAAACAATACAGAAATACACTACGGAAAAGAAGGAACAGCATGTCAGAAATCAGCTCAATGTAATTGAAGAATCCATAGACTCTAACCACTTCTGGGAAAATTGGAAAACACTAAACAAACAACAACACGAAGAATTATCTATCCAAAATGGAGATGTATGGTAAACCACTTCTCCAATCTTTTTGGCTCTATAACAAAGAATAAAGAGCAAAAACATATACATGATCAAATACAGATCTTAGAATCAACTATTAAAGACTACCAGAACCCACTGGATTCTCCAATAACATTGAATGAGTTACAGGACAAAATAAAACCCTCCAACCCAAAAGGCCTGTGGTGTTGATGGTATCCTCAATGAAATGATCAAATATACAGACAACAAATTCCAATTGGCTATACTAAAACTCTTTAACATCATCCTTAGCTCTGGCATCTTCCCCAATATTTGGAACCAAGGACTGATCACCCCAATCCACAAAAATGGAGACAAATTTGACCCCAATAACTACCGTGGAATATGCGTCAACAGTAACCTTGGGAAAATCCTCTGCATTATCATTAACAGCAGACTCGTACACTTCCTCAATGAAAACAATGTACTGAGCAAATGTCAAATTGGCTTTTTACCAAATTACCGTACAACAGACCATGTATTCACCCTGCACACCCTAATTGACAACCAAACAAACCAAAACAAAGGCAAAGTCTTCTCATGCTTTGTTGATTTCAAAAAGCCTTCGACTCAATTTGGCATGAGGGTCTGCTATACAAACTGTTGGAAAGTGGTGTTGGGGGTAAAACATACGACATC